>NW_015166424.1:1374425-1388862 GCF_001447785.1 Gekko japonicus
GCCCGCAAGCCTGGGGAGGGTCGTGAAAGACCGAGAGACGTAGAGAGAGTGCGAAGACAAGGGGGGAATGGCTCGAGCCGGAGGACCGGCTCCGCCGCTGCTAAGGAAAGCCGGAGGAGGAGGAGGAGGAGGAAGAGGACTGATCTTGCCCAGATCCGAAGTGAAGTGCTGTTTTGTTTCAGACCGTGTGATTAGCAGCTCGGTGCTGTTTACTTAGCCAAGCTCAATTCACAGGGGTTGGCGAAATAGCAGAGCGGGGTGGGTTGGCGGTGGAGGGGGAACGGGGAGACGGGACGACAGCGCTGTCGTCTCCAAGACATCTGGGCGGGGATCCCCCCCACTGGATGGATCGCAGGGGAGAGACTGGGAATTAATCGCCTAAATTCCTGCCGAAGCCGGTAGTTACTCTGTAGATAAAAGGGCAAACAAGCATGCTTTGGCTGAACTCTCCCTTTCTTCAAGCCAGCCGCTAGACACTGCAAACAGCCCCCCCATCATTCTTCGAGGCAGATGGTACCGAGATAATCACACAAACACACACATTCACACTCACACAACCCGCCTGCTTTCTAAAGCGCCTGCCTCGAAGTTTTGAAAAGGCAGGCTCTGGCTCCTTCAAGAACGTATACAAGGAAAGGGAGACGCTGCAAGCAAAAGGTGCGCAGGACTCCGATCCTGTGCACCTTTACTCAGAAGTAAGTCCCGAGTTCAGTGGCTTTACCCTGAAATAACTTGCATAGGATGGGCGCAGCGTTCCACTGGGAACTATATTCTGTAGCTGGAAGCGCTCTGTGTGTAAAGCTGTGAGATCAGCACCACTCTGCTGCTCACACGGGGATTTTGTCAAGTGTCCTCACTAGGATTAAAGGTAAAGGTTCCCTTGCTCAAAAGCCAGTCGAGTCCAACTCTAGGGTTGCCGTGCTCATCTCCGTTTCAAAGCCGAAGAGCCAGCGCTGTCCGAAGACGTTTCCGTGGTCATGTGGCCGGCATGACTAAACACCAAGGCGCACGGAACGCTGTTACCTTCCCACCGAAGTGGTGCCTATTTATCTACTTGCAATTTCTTGCTTTCGAACGGCTAGGTTGGCAGGAGCTGGAACTAGAGATGGGAGCTCACTCCGTCATGCGGCACACCCGGGTCTCGAACTGCTGAACTACCGACCTTCCACAGCCTGCAGTTCAGCGTCTTAACCACTTGAGCCACCGCAGCTCTGGTACCTATTTATCTACTTGCAATTTCTTGCTTTTGAACTGCTAGGTTGGCAGGAGCTGGAACTAGAGACGGGAGCTCACTCCGTCATGCGGCACACCCGGGTCTCGAACTGCTGAACTACCGACCTCCCACAGCCTGCAGTTCAGCGTCTTAACCACTTGAGCCACCGCAGCTCACTAGGATTACCAACTTGTAATTTTAAAAATATGCAGCCAGTTGGAGCGAGCCAGACGTGGATGGCCCAGGGGCCAGTGAGTGTTGGGAGAGCCAGGGGGCAGATGAATGCAGGGAGCCCTGTGATTTTCAGTGGGCTGAGGCCCGGCAGATTCCCATGTGCCTGGGGTAGGAGCTGGAGGGTCAGGGCGAATAGGTAGGCTTGCCAGCTCTGGGTCGGGAAATACCTGCCTGAGGAGGGCAGGGTTTGGGAAGAGGAAGAACTTCAATGGGGTATATAATGCCATAGAGTCCACCTGCTAAAGTGGCCATTGTAATCCCAGGAGATCTCCATCTACCACCTGGCGGTTGGCAACCCTATGAAGGAGAAATAACTTTCTCGTTTATTCAAGAAAATATCTGATAAATCGTTGGGTGATAGTGAGATATTGAAAAAATGGTATTTAACGGAGATAAAATGGTCCAGCAGAGCCGGAGTAAAATAATTCAGACTGAGAGTCCATGTGTGATTAAAATATAAAGTTTTCACTAAATTCTAGCATGGGGAGGGTAACTGGGATGAAAATAACAACAGAGCAAAATCGGCTACATCCTTCCTCTACAAAGAGGAAACTAGAAGAGAGAGATTATGGCTACTCTTCTTCTTCTTCAGAACATCAAACAAAGACGGGAAGAGATGCCATACCTTGACACTCCCAATCAAATTCCTAGATCAGGGAGAAAATTCCCAGGCATTCTACAGCTAAAGAACATTGGTTACATGAAAAACATGTGACTTCCTGTGAGTAACATAAACAAACATTTAACCCCAGATATACTGAGTGTTTTCAACTTGTAATACCCAACATAAATATATGAGGGGAACAAGTGAGCTTGTTTAACCAAACCCGGGTGATGGGGAGGGGGGGTGATGTTCTGTGCCTTATTTGACCTCGATGGGTTGAGCTAACTCTGTTAGATCAGGTGAGGACTTCAGGCATGCTCCTAAAACCAGACTTGCTCCCTATACATGCCAAGGATAACTTTTCCATCTACACTTAGTTCATAGATTATCCTCCCTTGTAGACTTGGCTGATCCATGCTTCAGTAATTTCCAAGTCAGATTATTAATAATGTGTTTTTCAACTCAGACACTTCAGCTGGTACAGAGTGCAGCCACTCACTGTTGACTGGTGTTGAGCAGAGTACCTTCTTAAGCTTGTCATGAAGCAGCTTCATTGGCTTTAAGTTTGTTTCCAGGCTGAAAAGTACTGAGACTTACTAGTGAATTCAGCTCTCATACTTTATTAGGTGAAGAACAAGACGAAAGTTACTGGCTCGCAGGCCAGCTTAAATTTGCACTCAAACCCACACCCAAAACACACCCCCACACCAGTGATAGGTTATTTACAGTGACCGAGAGTTCCATAGGCTCTCGGCCGGGAGCCTAGCCCTCGGGTTGGTGCGGGCTAGGATCCGCTTGGCCCATTGTCTCTAGGAGTGAAGCTCGGACGCTTCGCATGACCGCACGCGGTCGGAGATGAGTACATCACACCCCTCCCCCCTTGGTCCAAAAGATACCCACACACAAAGTCCTGCAGATAGGTGGGTGCTTTCCTTCTTCGAGTGGAGCGGTGAGGTACAGGAACTGGGGAAGGGGTTGACACCGATGCACTCTGCTGGGAATGAGTACATTACACGTCTTTACATCTCACCTTTACAGCTTGGGACCCACACAGCTGAAGAACTTTGTTGTCTTCCTATATGTCTCCATTGACCCGTTTAGGTCAGGGTAACAGGTCCAATGACTGTTTGCTCCATTCTCCAGATACATGCATCCTCTGCTAGAATGTATGCTTTAATAGTGTGGTAGCACCAGTTCTATGGAGTTGCGGTGGCTCAAGTGGTTAAGACGCTGAACTGCAGGCTGTGGAAGGTTGGTAGTTCAGCAGTTCGAGACCCGGGTACCGCATGACGGAGTGAGCTCCCGTCTCTAATTCCGGCTCCTGCCAACCTAGCAGTTCAAAAGCAAGAAATTGCAAGTACATAAATAGGTACCACTTCAGTGGGAAGGTAACAGCGTTCCGTGCGCCTTGGTGTTTAGTCATGCCGGCCACATGACCACGGAAATGTCTTCGGACAGCGCTGGCTCTTCGGCTTTGAAACGGAGATGAGCAACGCAGCCCTAGAGTCGGACTCAACTGGCTTTCGAGCAAGGGAACCTTTACCTTTACCAGTTCTATAGAATGGGCTTCAAAACATTCTGGCACGACTCCTTTGAACATTTTGATCTGGTACAATTTGTTTCTGGTTTTCATCTGGACATCTAGACTGATAACTATGTTTTTAAAAATGTTTTATTACTAGTGAAGTCTTAACGGCTTTAAACTTTTGGCTAAGGTGGGGTCTGCTTTTTAAAATAAATAAATAACAAATGGGCCCAAAGCAAAAATACTGATTAAGAAGGATTTAAGGTGAAATACTTGATGGCTGGCAACTCCAGTGCTCTTGTAAGATGAAGAATAATGAGTGTCTCAGAAGCACAAGCAACATTTTCAGGGAGTTTAAAATCCTTATAATTGGGGTTACTTGGCATGACCCTTTTAACAAAGTGAATGACCAAAATCATCTTTAATTTATTAATGCAATATCCCATCAGAAGGAGCTATACTGAGGCCCCTTGAAACAAAAAGGGAAAAGGAACTATGACAGCGACTGTTTTCTTAATCCCAGACTCTCTAAAATCCACTCTTTTGTTAGTGCTTCCCTTTGTATGTTGCATCCAGTGAAACCACACACACTTGAGATCCTCAGCTTCACTGATCCACTTACTTCACTGCCCCACCCAAGCCACCTTTAATTTAATTTTCACATTTTTATTCCACCCTGCCCATGAATGGGATCAGGGCGGATCACAATCAAAACTGAGGCCTTACGGCATCACAACAACATAGTAATAATAATAATTAATTAAAAACCATTAAAACAACATTAAGACAATATGCATCAGTTTTGTACAGTCCCCAGTACTGGTGTCCAGGAGTCATTTCGTAGAAAAAGAGGTACAGGAGCTCATTAGCATAACTCATTAGCATAATTTATTTGCATATGCCACACCCCCTGACATCACTGGAAGTGTGTCAGAATGCAACATCCACTGCTCAGGCTCCACTGGACTGTTTCGGATTGCTAGCTATTGGTGGGGGGGACATGCAGATTTGTCCTCACAGAGGAGGCATAGCTTGTACCTGAATAAAACTTGGTCTTAAAGGTGCCACTGGACTGTTTTGGACCGGGGGGGCGGTGGGGGGGGAGCTCTGCAGCTTACCTGGCTGTTTCTTGATCTGACTGAGGGCTGCTGGGAGCAGGGGGTGGGGCTTGTTGCATGTGCCCGCCCCCTGGGCTCTTTACTGCTGGAGTTTCGCTCCTGTGAGCTCCTGCAGGAAATGACCCCTGCGTGGTGTCACTGGATTCCAAGGTTGTATAGTCCCTAGGGGAAACTAGCAACACAGATCCAACAGCAGGAGGCAGGTTTAGATATGTCAACTCACAGGCCACCTACTCCAAGGCAGCAAATGGACAGACTGGGATCTATCTCTGTACATAAAATGGGGAGGAGTCAGAAAATTAAAGCATGTAGGAGATGTGCTGTGCTAAAGGACATTGTACCACCAAATAAGCCTTTGCTTTATGATCAGGGGCATATCATATTCAGTTAAAATGTATGAGTTCTTTCTTATCATCTAGGCAGTACAATTCAATACATGTTTACACAGAAATACATTTCACTGAGTCTAAAGTAGGTCACCCCTAAATAAGTGTGCATAGGCCTGCAGACTTAACCATCCTGTTGTATTCACAGTTGGGATTATTGTGTTCCTTAAGAAAAATGTTCAATGTACGCATTTGGATGAATCTGAGATCTGAATTCAGTTATGTCACGGGGAGTAAGAAATGAGGGACTATCCAGGTTGCAATAAAAAAGGCCTAATCTCCAAGGTATATGGCCTATTTCTGGGAAATAGCAATGCTAAACTGATGAAATATCAAACGGCGTGGCACTCTGACCTCCAATGTGTTCTTAGTGAAGATCAATGGGAAACCATTTGGAAATTCCAAGTTAGTATTTCCAAGGCAGTAGAAATACAGGAAGCATCAATGAAGGTAATGCTTAGATGGTACTTGACACCAGCAAAACTCTCACATATAAGCACACAGGTATCTCCTCTTTGGAGCTGCAGTGGCTCAAGTGGTTAAGACGCTGAACTGCAGGCTGTGGAAGGTCAGTAGTTCAGCAGTTCGAGACCCAGGTGCCGCATGATGGAGTGAGCTCCCATCTCTAGTTCCAGCTCCTGCCAACCTAGGAGTTCGAAAGCAAGAAATTGCAAGTAGGTAAATAGGTACCACTTCGGTGGAAAGGTAACAGCGTTCCGTGTGCCTTGGTGTTTAGTCATGCTGGCCACATGACCACGGAAATGTCTTCAGACAGTGATGGCTCTTCGGCTTTGAAATGGAGATGAGCACTGCAACCCTAGAGTCAGATTCGACTGGCTTTCGAGTAAGGGAACCTTTACCTTTTTATCTCCTCTTTGCTGGAAACTTTGCGGAGTTAAGGCCAACTATTTCCATAACTGGTGGTCATGTAAACACATTTCAGAGTTCTGGAAAAAAATTATACTGCAGATTCAGACACTTACCGGTGATTTGATCCCACCAGATCCAAAATTGTTGCTTTTAAATCTCTGGCCAGATGATAATATACCTACTACTAGAAAACAATTGATCAACATATTAATAACAGCTGCCAAGGTTACTATAGCCAAATGCTGGAAAGACAATCATTCTCCCAGCATAGAATTTTGGTTTCACAAGATATGGGACTTTTTCATGCTTGAAACGATATCTATATATAACTCAAATGACCAGAATGAATGTGAAATATATAATCCCTTAGGGAAATGGTTCCCCATGATAGAAAAAATAACCTTTGAGAACTTTAATTGGGAAAGCATCAATAAAGCTAGATATAAAATGATTTACAGTTGACAAATTATAAATGTATCACTCTGTATTCTGTATTCCGAAAGAATGCAAGTTGTTATATGTTAGAAATTTTATAGTATTCTTTTCTTTCTCTAAGTGAGGCAACCTATATTTGTGTATTATAATGTTGAATTCTGTATTCCTTTTGAAAAAGAATAAAAATTGTTTGGGGGGAAAAAATCCAGGAGGTGGGCTGGGGTGGGAGGCAGGGCCCTTTCCTGAGTCATTTTTGTCTCCAAGTCCACCCCTGGGAGCAGTGTTTCCTTTGTGTGAGCTAGCTCACAGTTTTTAAGCCTCCAGCTCACACATTTTTGCCTTAGCTCAGGAAGGATGGCTCCAGGGCAAACTAATTTATGCAGCAGCCAAATCGCTCACTCACAACTTTGATGCCAGTAGCTCACAAAGTAGAATCTTTGCTCACAAGACTCCACAGTTTAGAGGGTGTACTGCCTGGGAGTATTTGTAAATTCAGAGTAATGAATAAGGACAATGAGAGAATAGATTTATGTCCATAAGGCTTCTCATTCCAGGAATGCCTCAGCTAGAAAGTCAGTAATATGGACAATCTTCCCCAAAAGATAGCTTGCTCATTACTGCTGATCTTTCCTTGCATGGAGAAAGTTTGGGTGTATTCTAGAACATGCACTCAGTCTACAAAGAGTGGTGATGAGATGCAGCAGGCCTGGAAATTGCAGGAGTTCAGTGGTCAGCAGATGAGGATTCCTCAGTAGGCTTGTCAACCTGGAAAAGCAAAAGAAGAATAATAATGAAGAAAGCCAGTAGCATACAGTGTTGCATGCTCTGTGTGCGCCTCATGCCACCTAATTTGGATTCTTATTTTTTTCACCCCAGTGTGTACATGTAGCCAGCTACAGAGCTTCAGAAGGGTAGACCTTTCCTGCCATTTCAGAACATATTTTGGTACATTCTTATGTGAGAGACGGGCTGTATTCAAGAACATCTTTAATATTTAGTCAGACAAAACAAAGCAGTAAGCAATTTATAATATGTATCGTGATGAACAGTGAGCAGAATCTCAAAACACAGTTCTCTGGAGGGCAATCTAAGCAAAGGTTGTGGGATTTGGCTATATTCTGTACAATTGCCACTATAGTGGGGTTTTTTTACTAAGGGCTTTGTAATTTGCATAAGTGAGATATAACCTACTGCTAGGGTTGCCAAGTGGCACTTACCCTTCCGGCGGGGGACTCCAGGTCGGCTCCCGGCGCGCACGTCACAGGGAAGTGACGTCATGACATGGGGCACGCTGGGGGCAGGGCCACAACCATACAAGGGAAAACCATAGAGTTTTCCCTTGTATGGCCATGGCCCCGCCCCCAGCGTGCCCGGCGTCATAACGTCACTTCCCTGTGACGCGCACGCTGGGGCAGGGTTCCCCCCGGGGCCCGATTCCCTGGCGTCGGGGGACGGGCCTCTGGGGCGGGGGGATTTCCGCCCCCCGGGGGGATTTGGCAGCCCTACCTACTGCAGTCAAAAGCTATCAGTGTAGTGACCCAACTAAAAAGAATTTCTTTTGAGTTTTAGGACTGTTTGGCTGAAAAATGCTCTGAAGGCAAGGTCTTTCCACTGGCTTTGCAAGGTCTGGCCCAGGTACGGGCTGCTTTAAAGTTGTACTTTAATATAATTATTATAAGATGTAGTTTTTCTCATTTCAGCATTACGCTACTGAACCTAGTGGAACTTTTCACTCTTTGCCATTCCTAATGGTGTAGTTGCATTCTCAGCACCTAAATCTGGTAAACCGTACAGTCTGCCTGGATGGTTTGGTTGAGTCAGGGCAGAAAAAATAGCTTTTAGGAGCTGAAGAGTATAATGATCAATCATGACCATGGTGAGCTTTTTGCTCCCAACAGTCACCTGTCAGATAAATTTGAAAGGTTAATAAGGTCAAGTTTCTTCATTCTTATCTCATAGATTAAGGAGGAGAGTGCACAAGGAAGAACATGGTTGTGTCTATATTAACCACGAGAAAAACTGCCAGGGATACTACGTCCTGTTATTGGAAAGTCTTTTCCACATTTAAGAATTGCAGAAGAGAAAGGATTTACCCCCCCTTTTCTTTGGCAATGTGCGACCAGGATGGAAGAAGCCCCAGCAGTAATTTGCAACCCTGGTGACTGGTTAATTGTAATCACATTGGGATGTAAAAAGAACAATGTTTGTTTACTTGTTTAAGAGACATATTCAAATCCAGCTGGCAGAATGAGGGATGAATCAGACCTGCTGTTGTGAACTGAAAATTGAATCAGCATAAGGTGAAACTGATTCTCCCTTCCCCCTCACAAAGGGGTCAGTTACAAGAATTAGCAGGTTTTGAAACATACTAGCTTGGAAGGAATACTCAGGGCTCTTTTAGATTCTGTTGGACTGAAATTCATAAAATGTCACTGATACGTAGATTGCCAGCTATTTTTGGCAGTGATTGTTTTAACTAGTTCACTCTTTACTGTTAAATCAGCTCACAAAAAAAAGAAAAAAAATCAGCCCACTATAGCAACTGTCATAGCATCCAAACAAAAGAACTCAAAACTGATCCAGTCTCTTTTGCTGATCCATGTAAGACATGGGAGGCAAGCTTTCTTTCACTTTCTTTTTCCCTTCTTTCACCATTAAATATACACCAAAGACATACACATTCTACTTTTGGGATGAGTTGTATGATTTCAAAATAGTCCGCACAAATGCATCATCACCTTGGATTAAACACAGATCTTTGTCTTTTTTAAAGTCTTGTGAAAGTCACATTTGATTCAAAAAATAATTTAGGTATGATGAGATCGCAGGGCTATTTTTGGGCAGGAACGCACAGGAACGGAGTTCCGGCTGGCTCCCGAGGTGGCCACACCCAGCAGGAACTCATTAGCATAATAGGCCACACCCAACAGCAGGAACTCATTAGGCTTGGCTACATTAGGGGTGTGTGGCCTAACATGCAAAGGAGTTCCTGCTACAAAAAAAGCCCTGGGTGTTGACAACAAACAAGGTAAACAGAATAAGAAGCAAAAGGTGGGTGTGGCTGGATGACCACACTTCTGGTAACATGGGGTTGCGGCCTAATATGCTAATGAGCTGTGAGGTCAGGGTGGGGCCTAATAGGCTAATGAGCTGTGAGGTCAGGTGGAGCCTAATAGGCTAATGAGTTTCTGCAGTTGGGTGTGGCCTATTATGCTAATGAGTTCCTGCTGGGCTTTTTCTACAAAAAGAGCCCTGAATGTGAGTTGAAAATTCCTGGGCTGAATTTGGGCAGTAACTGTGTGATCATTTCAATAAGTGCTTCTGAGGGTCAATCAGCAATGGAACATTAAAGTGTTTGTGCACTTTGACATATCAAGACCTGGTTATGAAGCCAGAACATGAATAAAATCCCTCAAGGATCTCTGTTAGAACTGGTGCTGTCTGCCTGAGGTATAAATTATATTGGGAAACAATAAGGTAGTTGGTTTGCAGATAACTCTATATTATTCAAGACAGTGAAACCCTAAACAGATCGAAGAGCACCAAAAAGATCTTTTAAAATTGTGTAAATGGGTGACAACATGGTAAACAAGGTTTAATATAAAGAAGTGTACTGTGATGGATTATTGGGGCAAAAAATCCCAAATTCCCATTTTAACCAATAGAATATAAACTGGCCAGGAACTTCCAGAAAGAAGGATATTGGCATTGTGCTGGTTGGTTTGCTGAAAACATCATTTAAGAAAAAGATTAATTCCATGTTAGAAATCATTAAGAAAAGATTTAAATACAAAGCTACCAGTATTGTATTTTTTGGTAAACTGATTATGCACTACATTTAGTTACCCATCTAAAAAATGGCGTTTGGGGTAACCACTGATCCTGTAGCACGGGGAGAGAAGAGTTTTGTCCAGATATGAGACCACACAGATTCTTTCTTCAAGAGGAGAGCTTTATTAGGCACCTGGTCTAGCTAACACACCAAGGTGTTATGAAAAAGCCAGACCCCAAGCTTTGCAGTCACAAAAGTTATATACAAGTTTTAATCATACATCACAAGCATTAAGCAGTGGAAAGTTTTAACCATATAGCAACACTTTCCTTAACAAAGGAAACATCTTGGATGTGCATTCTCTTTTGCTTGCGGTTACAAATGTTTATGCTTTGCATCTGCGAAGCTTAACCACAGACACAAGTGAGACAGAGATAACAACAGTTAGCTAAACAGATCACGCTTTGCAGAGGAAAAGGCCTTTAGAGGAAATTCAAAACCACAAGCCTTTAGGTGAAAAACAGGAAAGAGGTGAGGGTCAGTGTTATGCCAACTTCTCCAGGAAATTCCTGGAGACCCAATCCAAGTTATCTACCAAGGCAATTGGGTGGTTGTGGCTGTGCGTAAGTTCTATACCAGTCTATACAGAGGTCAGATGGCCAATGAGACGCTCGCTATATCCCAGGAAGTGAGACAACACGCTAGGATTAAGATTAAATGTTGTCTTTACTAAAGGTTTCTGCAGTCATACAAAATCAGAATCACACACACAGTTATACAAGCTCCTTAGTTACAATAGTGCATCAGAACAATTACAGCATAGAAAATAACAAAAGCATCAAAATGGGGATGACACAATGGGGCACGGCTATACTCATCTGAGGTCCAGCTGAGGAAGAACTCTCCTCCTTGGAACGCTGGGCAGCCGAAAGCAGCAGCTTGTGAACTCCAAGGCACACAGGTAGGACCAGCCAAACCACGTGTGAGCTCTCTGGGTCGCGACTCCGGAGAACTTAGGTAGTAGAGTCACTTGTAGCACCTTAGTGCACTGCTATGGGGAAGGTGGGTTAACCAGAGAGACAAAGGAGAGTTTCTCCTTAAATAAACTCTTTTTGGGGCATGGGCTATCCAGCCATAAACTATCAAACCCGTCCTCTAAACTATCACTACTGGATGAAGAGGGGGTGACGAGGGGATGACGAGGGGATGACGCTCTCCTGAGGGGTGGTGGCAATATGCAGATCCTACTCCTACATCAAAGGTGCCTTTTGGCAAGGTGTGAATCTTCCGTTCCCATGGACACCCTCTTGATTTGCAGATCTGGTTCCTGCTCCAAAGCCATAAACGCTATTGTCTTTAGATCTCCAAACCAGATTAAGGGAGTAGGGTCACTTGCTCTTTCCATTCCAAGAATGCCGGGGTTCGCTGGGGATTTTCCATAGCTCTCCAAGTGGGTGCAATGGCGCGGTGTCTTCTCCATCCCAAAGAGTCATGGGATACATTCCAGGGACGCACATGGTATATAGTTACATCAGAGTTTTCAGAGTCAGGATATTCAAGGCCTGAAAACTTCTGAAAACCTTGTGTGGGACATGAGACAGGGCTACTTGGATTATTAAAGTATTATTCTTAATATTTTGCTTCAATCCCACCTAATTCCTGAGCCATTTTGAAATGCAGAGATCATAGGGAAGTTGAAGGATCTATCTCCCACTTCATGCCAGAACTTGGAGACACTTAGAAGCAATGTGAATTTCTGTTGTTTTTACTCCATGTGTCTCCAAATCCCAGTGTGGTGAGAGACTGCATACTCCAGAGAACATGAAATAGCAGCAGAGTTTCTCTCTCTCCAAAACAGCACAAAGACCCCCCCCCCCAAAAAAGTACAGAGAACCCAGGAAAGGGGAGGAACATTTCATGCTGGGCATTCAGAAACAAGAGAGAAAGTATCAAAGATTTCTGGTCACCTCTGCTACCTGCTGACCACATTTATGGACCATTGAGCTGGAAAAATGACAGAAATTGTGTCTGAAATAATGAAGGTGTTGGAACACTTTCCCTATGAGGAAAGACTAAAATGTTTGGTTCATTTTAATGAGAAAAAACAGAAAAGGGTAAAGAGAGATATGATAGAGATTTATAGTACATGGGATGCTAAGATAGGAGAGAAAGAGTCTAATTGTTGACCTTTATTCATAACTAGGAGTAAGGTCCATTGTGGGAAGAAATACAGTGAGCTCTAGAAGGAAGCTCCATGTGAGTGTCCTGACTGTGGCTGGTGGGGCGGCAGAGGGAAGGGGAAAATAGAGGGAGACAAGCCATGTTTATTTCCTTCTGCTTAGCTATAAGATGGAGCTGTCTCAAGTCATTTTGATGCCCCAAGTGGGTAGTATGGGAGGACAGCCTCATGGTAACAGGTATGGTTCCCTCCATCCCTGACTTATGTTGATTTGGGGTTATGCAGTTGCAGCTAAGGTAGAAAGCACCTCCTCCTATGCCATGTTTTCTGGGGTCCAAGGGTCTGGAAAGTAGTTCCATAGCCAGTTACAGGGTTGACAACTCTGGGTTGGGAAATACCTGCAGATTTGAGGCGTAGAGCCTGGGGAGGGCAGGGTTTGGGGTGCGGAGGGACCTCAGCAGGGTATAATGCCATAGAGTCCATTGCCCAAAGCAGCCATTTTCTCCAGGAGAACTGATCTTAGAGATCTACAGGTGCTGCCTGGAGGCTGGCAATGCTAAGGGGAGGGCCAGACCTGTAGATTTGAGGGGTAGAGCCTGGGGAGGGCAGGGTTTGGGGTGCGGAGGGACCTCAGCAGGTTATAATGCCAAAGAGTCCATTGCCCAAAGCAGCCATTTCTTCAGGAGAACTGATCTTGGAGATCTCCAGGTGCTGCCTGGAGGCTGGCAATACTAAGGGGAAGGCCAGACCTGTAGATTTCAGGAGTAGAGCCTGGGGAGGGCAGGGTTTGGAGTGCAGAGGGACTTCAGCAGGGTATAATGCCATAGAGTCCACTGCCCAAAGCAGCCATTGTAATAGCTGGGAAATTTTCTGTAGGAGAAATTATGTGCTGTGGCTGGAGAACACGGTGATTTCTGGGAGATCTCCAGGCCCCACAGGGAGATTGGCAACTCCAGTGACCATTTAAGGGAAGATTGCAATATGTATTTTGGACACTCCAGTGACCATTTAAGGGAAAATTGGAATATGTATTTTACCTCAGGACACATTCAATGTCTCCCAACAGCAACAACAAACTGTTTGGAATGTTAGAGGCAAAGACCAATCAGGCCACATATGCAAATGACCTCTGTGTTCTGACTGGTTATTGGGGGGAGAGGAACAGCAAACTGTTTAGAATATTGGAGGCGAGACTCAGGCAACGCAGCCAGTGGATAGAGACAGCTTCTGAGTGACAGATCAGGGAGTTAACTGATTTGGGAGCATATGGAATGCTCAGGAGAGTCCATGACCAAAACATTATTATTATATGGAGAGATGCTAGAACTCAGGGTTACCCAATGAAATTAACTGGCAAAAGTTCAAATCCAACTAAAAGAAGCATTATACAAAATGGCCAATTAATCTATGAAAACCAATGCTACAAGTTGTTTTGATTGTCACTAATTTACATAATATTTAAAGGATAAAAAATTATGCCATGATACCTAAATGAGGTTTCCATGAACAAAGGCAGTATACCTATGAATCGCAGATGCTAAGCAACAGCAGGATAGCTATTGGCTTCATACCTGACTATCTAGAAGCATCTAACTGGCCACTTTTTGAAATAAAAGGTTTTTTTCTCCTAATCCAGCAATCTGTTATGTTCTTATGTAAGCCCACACGCCTGCTATGGTGTTTTTATGAACTAAGTTACTGTACCTGATGAAGTGTGCCATCGCTGTACCTGATGAAGTGTGCCAACGACAGACTGTGCCAGAAACTGACATGCTGTGAGCACCCAATAGGGATACTTACCAAAGACTGTGTTCCTGTAATGGTGGTTTCTCCTGAGGTGTTCCCATGTCCAGCAAACGCCATTTTGTTCTAAGCACATGGCCACAGCAAGCAGCAGACGCCATTTCAGACCAAGCACATGGTCACAGAAAGCAGCAAACGCCATTTCAGAACAACCTCCTGGGGCCCCCCTCCCCCTCGCACCAACGAACAGCACGTACTCACAAAGACCCTATTCAACCTGGCTGCATGGACATGAGTCATCCATCTACATACGAATACCCCTAGCCCAGGTGTCTTGATTGAGTTAGCCACTAGCTCT
>NW_015166424.1:1388883-1444227 GCF_001447785.1 Gekko japonicus
CCCTCCTCTGACCCTCTCTGATATAATCAGAAACGCACCTCCAGTTCGGTCTCTTGAGCATTCTACCTGAAACCCCCCAGCGCTCTCAAACTACGCCCTCTATTTAACCTGCTTTACCCTTCAATCCAGCTTTCTATCCCAAATCCTTCCCATCCCTCTCTTTGTTCTAGCAGTGCACAGCTAGAACTTCTTAGCCCGTGGTCTTAGCTGGTCTGAGTCCATTCGCTATTCTTTTCCATTTTCTCCCAATCCTTACCCCTTCGCTTGAAGTTTGGAGCCACGCAGGAGCAGCTAGGTAATTATACCCCAAAGCATCAACCAAAGTTACCTGCAAATTGCAACTGTGCTGAATTATTCTCTCTTTATTTCCTAGTTCTTGTGTGTTGTGATTGTTGTGTGTTATTGTGTGAAGTGAGCCAGTAAACTATAATTATTTTAAGGAAGTCTGCCTCAGTCTCTTATTGGGAACCTCAGAAACAGCAGCATCCTCCGTAAACCATAGACGGTGAATCCCGATAAACTGTTCCAATTGTTTCTCTTTGAGAGCAATTCGGCTAACACTTATGACTCAGCCCAGTTTTAATTTGAACTAGCTCCACTGATGTCCAAAATAAACTAATAATATAAAATGATTATGTGGAAGAAAAGCAATGAGGAAACACTGGCTTCGGAGACTTTTCACCTCCCCATCCCCATTTGACTCAGTGTCGGTGTCACACCAATCAACTATTTTGACCCATTACTTCACAGTTGTGTTGTCCACAGCTAGAACTTTGTATTCTACTTGATGAATATGTGTAACTTCAACATTGTGTTCTCTCTGATAATAATTTACTTTTAACAAAAGACCCAAAATAAAATGAATTAAACATGAATTATATCACCAGCATTCTGTATCTCATTAGGCATACATTAGTAGGTGGAATACAAAGTGCAATCTCATTTAGTTGAATAGCTTGAGGGATCTCTAAACAATTCTGATAATCAGGATTTGAGATGAATGTGATTGTTGTTCATACAGGATTACACTTGCTAGGAGTTTCCTAGGTCACAAACAGTAAATGGATAACTCAAAACTTGGTTAAACACATTTCAGCTGATGACACATGTACCATACGGTCTTAAACATGTTTAGTAAGTCCAACTGAATTCACAATTAGCTAATCTTAATTATTTGTGTGTATGACTGATTGTGGCCCAAGTGTACAGTGTGCTTCATTGTGCTGGCCTGCTCTGTTCTTTTCTCTGCTTCTCCCTTGCTTAAAAGCCACTGCTGTTGGAAACACTCCTAGATCAGCACAGTACAGTATATCTTGTTAGAAGTGCATGCTTTAACTTAGCAATTGAGACAAATAAATTAACTTGCACTGCCTGCAGCCATGAAATGAGTAATTTCTGTAGCAGAGACATTCTAGAATACCAGCAATGTCATTAAGCATGGGCATCCTTGGGGTTTTCTATTTGTTCTACCAATTAAAGCCTGTTTGCCTAAAGTGTCTGGTGTGATGCATCAGTCTAAGACACATGCAAACTGATACATTCTCAATGGCTGGTTGGATTTAACAAACAGCTTGGCACCTTCCATGTTGCAGCACTTCACTTTTGCAGTTCCCGTCGTGACTTGTGATAGAGCCCAAAGTACTACCCATGCCTCCTAGGCATAGCACTGTTCTGTGGGAGAATCTATGAGACTACTTTGTATCTCTGGGATTGGGTTGCCAGTCTTTTTACTGCCTTTGATCCTATGCCATTACTAGCCAGACATGCAGAAATATGCAAGATAGAGCTTTCTTGCCCTGGAGAGATGACAGTTATAGAAAACTCTCTACAGACTAATATCTGCCTAAACTATGTATGGCAGAGCAGCAAGGACGGGGTGGGGGGAAGCAAAACCCCCTGTCAACTCTGGTTACTTAGATTCTCTTAGGGAGAGCAAACAATGGATTGTAATGGTCACACTGACATCATAATCTATCAGCTTGGTCAGAAAATGGCAATCATGTTAGGATCCATCCTAAATAATAGTTCTGTGCAGGTTATAGAATGTCTACTGGGTTTTATAATTTCCCAGTATTCCCAGTTAGTCAGATCTAACCACAGTGAATCATGCCTTAGTTACATTTAGACTATAGCAATGTACTCTGCTTGGGGCTACCCTTGAAGAATGTTTGGATGCTGCAGCTAGTGCAGAATAACACAGTCTAGATGGCTGGTCAGGGCCAGTTACCCGGAGCACGTGAGCCAGACACTACAGTAATTACACTAGCTACTGATCTGCTCCCAAGCCCAGTTCCAGGTTTTGGTTTTGTCCTTTGAACCTCTACATGGCTTGGTACCAGGCTATCTGAAGGATCATCTTCTACCATACGCTCCTGCCCCGGAACTAAGATTGCAGTGAGAGGCCCTGTCCCACCAATCAAAGAAGCTCATCTGATGGGCACAGAAGAGAGGGCCATTTCACTGGCAGCTCCATGATTATGGAAAAACTTCCATAGAGGTGCACCTGGCCCCCTCAGTCTTGAATTTCAGGAGGCAGTTGAAAACAATTGACTGATTTAGCTTTTATTTATTGGCAGCCGTAGTTGGAGTTTTTAAATTGTGACCTTTTTTGTGTGTTTTATAATTTCTTAAAATTCATATTGTTTTGATTGTGCTTCTCATAATCATTTTATTTACACCGTAAGCCACCTTGAGTTTCACAAGGGACAAAAGCGACTAATAAATGTTTTAAATAAAATAAAATAATTGTGTTGAATGGCCTACACATTTCTTTCATATCTTAATACCACTTAAAAAGAAAGCTTCGACTTCTTAGCTTTTGATATCAGTTAGGATGAAAATGGCTCTGCAAAGTGCTGATGAAAGAGGCTGCTGACTTTTTAATTGGTTTTGTTCCAGTGCCTTTCACAAAAGCTCCTGGTCATATAAAATATGCAAATGAAACTACTTTCTTTCAGGATTTTACCTACTTGCCAGTAAAAGTTTTTACCTCCCTCAGTTCTACATGACAGGTTAATGTTAAGACCACAGGAGATCAGAACCAATGTAATGTTGGCAAGCTCATATCTGTGCGTTAGAGTCATGTTCCGCTTGAGCATGGCAGTTGCCCAGGCATTGAAGACCATTACTGCACAGCCTCATGAAGTTCTGGATCACATGTATATGCTGCAATCTTCAAATAAATGCCAGATTTGAGAATTGTGGCTTTGTGCAGCAATAGCTTTAACTTTGATAATTGATATTTATTCCTAGGGGTATGCAGGACACAGAATAGACAAAGTCATAATGAGTTCAAATCCCTATCCTTGGACATTATGTCTGTTTTGCATTGGCCAATCCACTAGCATATTCAAATGACATAGTTAGGATTCCTACATTTTCAGAATTCCAAAATAAGGAAAACATTGTGAGAGCGTAAGAAAGTGATGTATCACATGTATCAGAATATTAGCACTACTTTACTAGAGCATATCATCTTTATAATGTTTTACAGTTGTTTTGTAATGAATTTGTTTCTTTTTTGCAGTAATGATATATCTCTTCTTTCTATCAGTATATTAAATAAGGAACACTTCCTTGAAATGACAACCAGGTGGCAAATCACATACTATACTTGCAATAAAGTGAATCTTAGGCTGGAATGTATGTTATATTGTATTTTTGACACACTAAGAACTGCCTAATGCACCTGAAGAGCAAGGAGAAAGAAGGCAATTGCATCTAACTCTGGGTATAACTTGGAGATGATTGAATCTGACACTTTGAGGCACTCGCTGGTACCCTTAAAATATCACAAGGGTAAATGGACTGGAGAAATTTTCTCAACAACCGGGGTGGCACACTGGCACAAGATTAAGGTTTAGCTGTTTCTAAAGGTTGCTTTAGAGATTAGGATGTGGCAGAAACTTGCCTTCTAGAGTCTTTCTGTTTCAGAAAGATTTTTTCAGTTCTGAAGAAGGCCCCTGGATCAATTAATGCAAAGTTTTGCATAGGGTTGCCAGCCCCCTCAGTGGAGGCAGGGTGTCCCACTACTGCTAATCAGCTGGCCGGCAGAGAACTTACCACGAGAAAGAGTAAGACCCAGGCCACATTGCCAGCATCACACAGGAAGAAATATCATCATGCCAGTGACATCTGGGCAATGCTCTGGTATTTGGACAAAAACTGCATGGTAGAAGACATTTTTTTCATAGAGTTTTTGCCCAAGTACCAGAGTGTCACAGTGATGTCGCAGTGTGAAGATGTTGCTTCCTGTGTGATGCCAGCAACATGGCCTGGACCTTCCTCTTTTTTTCTAGTAAGTCCCTGTATAGGTTCCTGCCCCTCAAGCCCATCCAGGAATGAGGGGGGAAGCCCATACTTTTTCAATACATTAAACAACAACCCAGAAAGGTATGCTAACCTCTCTGGATTTCAGAACAATAGCCACCAGAAACTTAATCCCTCACCAGCCTGAGATTAGAGATTCCAAAATCTCAGTTGGCATCTGGGTTTTACACACTAGCACCTCTATCCAGAGATGCATAATTAATCTTACCAAGGTAGCTGTATGGTGAGCAGAAGGCACAGGAACCCAGTTACAACATCAACACAGGTTAGAAACAAGGATAATAGTTTATTCAGTCAGAGCTTAGCAATTAGACTAATAAGGATTTCAAAACAAGAAAGACTAGGCAGTTTTTGCCTTCACTAAACATAATGCTACATATTTACCAAGTCAGGAACAATTATCAGTCCAGAATTGTCCATTGTGGTAATCCAGTAGCCCCAAGGGATTTGGAGCAAGAAGTCCATCTTTGCAAGCATTTGCTAAGCTCACAAAGCAATTCTTTGTCTCTCCCAGAGAGAGCATGGCAGGACAGCATTTCAGGTGTCCATCAGAGCTCACAAGCAGGAACAGAGAGAGAGAGCTCTCTTCCAAAGGATCGGACAATTAAAACCCCAATCTAGTCACAATCAGCTGTGGCCATTCAGTCAACTGCGAGTAGGAAGGGTGTGTCCAAATCTTAGTTGTCATGGTAGCTTTGAGGGGATAGGTTGGAAGTTTGGAAACCATGCCCACAGTCACATGGCCCCCAAACCCCAAGCCTCATTGCATACGTGACTCTTTGCCTGTGAACCAGCCATCAGGTCTGGCTTTTGGCATGAACGTGTGAAAGAATGTGTGTTTATGGCATGCAGTTGGGCCATGGGGCCCACCATTTGGCTTATAACAGGAACTACAACACAGCATGATATCAGCAAGACATCCCAGGGGAAGGAAGGGGCTTTTAGAAATCAATATTTCTATACAGTCCCCCCCATCCCCCGCCAGTTGCGAGGATGAACCTGCAAACCTAGTTTTGTATTCTGGGTCTTAAGTAATAAGATGAAAGGCTTCATTCCCATCAGGATGTTCTTAGTGATTCCAGGCCCCCAGGCAAAACTCAGGGAATAGGACCCAAAATCACTCAGGCAAAGGAAGGGCAATCAGCTGTAGGGCAGTTGCCCCTCCCACCATGCTACAGTCGGTCATCCTCCCCCTTGCACTGCCTCTAGCTTAGCTGGGGAGGGCTTGCCACCCTACAGCTGATCACATTCCCCTTGTGCTAAGCCTCAGGAAGCAGGGAGAGATCAGTGGCGGCGGTAGGGTAGCTGGCTACAGGACACTGTGGATTCCCAGAATGCTCCCCAGCATCGGGCCCAGGATAGCTGCCCTGGGTGTTCCATGGCTAAGACCACCCCAGTCCCCATTTCAGTTTTATACTTTCCAACATTTCAGAAATGAAAACAGGAACTCTTTCTAACTCTGCTGATACTTGCACTAAGAATCCCTGTCTGTGCACTGTTTGTCACCCCCATCCCTACTATACATTACTGAAGGGTTTTGACTAAAAAAACAGATAACTTAGTAAACTAGCCATGATAGAAACAACCCTTATTTAATGGAATATTTAATTATGCATAAGGGAACTGCTTGCATTTATCATAGGATAGTAACAATTCAAAACCATTCAGCGGCAGTAGAAAGTTATTTATTTATTTTATTTATAATTTTGATTTGTGAATCAATCTATCCTTGAATACTCAGGGCTCTGAGTGATGAATAGCAATAGTAAAATACATTCAAAATAAATACAAGATAAAACAACGATTTAAAATAAACAATTTACAGTGTCGTCCAGTTTTCAACTGCTTAGCTTCTTCTCTACACAGATTCGTTCAACATGCAAAAATTCAGCAAATGTCTTAGTCATTACACCACAGTGGTTGTTTGGTTGTATTTCCTATATGGATAACTGTGATCCCTCCTGTATGTTTTTTCTGCTTAGAATAAAAAGTGTCACAGCATCAACATACAGAAATAAAAAGAAATTAAAAGGGGCATTCTGTACACTCATACATGCCGCTTCACCAAGATAATGTTTTATTGATTTACACACATTATAGGGCAGGAAGGGTACAGGGGATGGGATTAGACATTACGAGAAATTCCATCAAATTTATATAAAAGCTGTTACAAATTTTCCATCTCTTTCATTTATGTAATTACTAACACTGGTAACATTTAATCAATTCGCTAAAACCTCCTATTGTGATTCCTGAAAAAAGTCAGATTCTTTACAGTTCAAGTTAGAGTTTCTCTAAAACTGTAATAGTTGTATTCATTACTCCTGGTCTTTGAAGTTTCTTTCCACCCAGTCGTAGAATGGTATCCAATTGTCTCTCACATTTTGTTTGCTTCGGTCTTTTAACAAGTCTGACAATATATCCATTTCTTCTGTTTCAAATTTTTTTGTCAAAAAGTTTTTTTTTCTGTTGGTATCTCTGATTTCTTCCAGTACTTAGCATAAATAATTCTTACTGCCTTAACTATATGTATAATTAAGTGCTTAACTTTCTTACTTTTACATCAGGCATAATATTAAGCAAAAACATTTCAGGTTTAAATGGTAACGATATCAAACATATTTTTTGTAACATTTCATGAACCCTTCTCCAATATAACATCCCCTCTTTACACTTCCACAAAACATGAAAAAGCTTACCACCCATATCTTACATTTCCAGCATTTGTCAGACATTCCAGGGTACATTCTAGCTAATTTCTCTGGCATCATATGCCACCTATAGAATATTTTATATAAATTCTCTTTGAAAGCAACCGATTTTGTTATTTTAACATTTGTTTTCCATATTTGCAACCAATGGTCAAGCTCAATATTATAGCCAAAGGTTTGGGCCCACTTTATCGTACATTCTTTAGTCACCTCATCTTCCATCTTTATCTGTAACAAATACACATAAAATGTCTAATTTATCATTTGTTTCATATAAAAGTGTATCAAATGCCGATTGTTCTGCATCAAACCCCTGAGGTTTATCTTTAGCATATCTAGATTCTAACTATACTCTTGTCCACTAATCCAAATATATATCTTGTTCCTCTAATTCTTCTTTGGACTTCAACCTATTTTCCTTTCATAATAAATTGTCATATCTAGCTATTTTTTTCTTCTCCAATAATATAGGTTGAGTAAATGCTTCCACTGGAGAGACCCATTTCGGGATCTTCACATATATTTTATGTCTGATTCTTTCCCATACTAACAGCAGTGCTTTCTTCACCAAATGACCTTTAAAATATTTGTGATTGTCCGCTTTTTGATACCAAAGGTAGGCATGCCATCCTAGCTTTAAATCATGACCCTCCAATTTTAGCAGTCTAGTATTTTCTGTTCTTATCCATTCTTTATTCTATGTCAATGCACAGGCTTTATAATATGTTCCCCAGTCTGGAAGACCAAAGCCAGCATTCTGTTTAAAGTCCTGTAGCGTCTTCAATTTTATTCTCAGTTTCTTTCCTTGCCATATAAATTTCATTGTTTTTTTGTTTAGTTCCTGGAAATATGATTGTTTCTGTAAAATTAGAATAGTTTGAAAAAGAAAAATAAGCCTAGGAAGGATATTCATTTTAATTGTAGCTATTCTTCCCATAAATGATAACTGCAAGTTGTTCAATTTATCTAAATCTTTTTGGATTTCTTTAAATAGTTTCATATAATTATCTTCCATCAAAGAGGACGAGAAAAAAGAAGAGGATGATAAGTCCAGTGGAGAGCTAGAAACTGGTTTGTCTGGTGAGGACTCTTTGTCTGAGCAGGGGGCATCAGCCCAAAAAGTTCCTACAAACTGCGGAAGAGAGAGAAGAAGTAAAGGCTGAAGGACTCTGAATTGTGCCTTTGAGAACTTTGGTTCTAGGGGATGATGGGGGGCACTGTTATTGGGCAATTAAATGTAACTGGGGATGGTTAAAAGGGTTAAAAGATTGACACAATTCATAAGAAGTACAAAGATGAAAAGTCTGAATGAAGTATAAAAAGCTAGTTGGAGATCTCCTCTCTTGGGTTTTTAGTTAGTAGTGGGTTCTTTACTTTCTCCCTTATATGTAACTTTCCCTTTCCCTTTTTTCTGTTCTAGTTTTTGTAGTGTTTAAAAAATCAATAAAAAATCCCCTCCGGGGGCTTAAAAAAAAGAGCTATATTTATTTGTCAAGGTAATACCTAAGTATTTTACTCTTCATTCTGATTGAAATTCAGTCTTCTCAATCAGCTCTTTTATCATAGGTTGTGTTATATTTTTTGTAATAATCTTTGTCTTTTGTCTGTTCACTTTCATTCCTGCCATCTTGCCAAACTCCATTAGGTTCTTCATCACACTGTCTATAGAAGTGGTGGGATCTTCTAAAATAAAAGCTAAATCATCCACAAAGGCCTGTATTTTGTATTCTTCTCCATGTGTTGTTGCTCCTCTAATACTTTTATTGTTTCTAAACACCAGGGCTTTTTTGTAGAAAAAGCCCAGCAGGAAGTCATTAGCATAGTAGGCCGCACCCAACATCAGAAACTCATTAGCATATTAGACCACACCCATGACAGCACAGCTCATTAGCATATTAGGCCACACCCATGCCTTCCGTTGGCTTGCCTGGGTGCTCCGTGACTGCAGGGAGCTCAGGTAAGTCCCCCCTTGAAGGGAAGGCAGTTTAAAATGCCTTTGCTTGGTTTGCCCAGGCACCCCACAGCTGCGGGGTGCC
Organism: Gekko japonicus; assembly: GCF_001447785.1. Taxonomy (NCBI): domain Eukaryota; kingdom Metazoa; phylum Chordata; class Lepidosauria; order Squamata; family Gekkonidae; genus Gekko; species Gekko japonicus. The sequence continues at coordinate 1,397,960 of NW_015166424.1, forward strand.
CAGGCAAGCCAGCTCTTGGACAGGCCAGGGAGGGCACGGGGAGGCCCACCCACCTCAGAGTTGCTGGGGGGTTGCTCTCCAGGCCTTCCCTCTGTAGCCACGCACGCAAAGGTTTTGGCTGTAGTGGGCGTGGCCAACTCTAAAGCCAACTGGAACTCCATTCCTGTGCATTACTGCCAAAAAATAGCCTCGCTAAACACATTATTTAATACTTCCAGAGTGAGGAAAATAATAGTGGGGATAATGGACATCCTTGTCTTGTTCCCTTCTCAATTGGTATCTCTTTAGTTAAATCTCCATTAATTCTCACATTGGCTATGAAACAATGCAATAAAGGCCATGTGGTGTAGAGAGATCTCCTAGAATTACAGGGATCATAAATTGACTAGTATAGAATCCTAGTTAGTGGTGGAAACATTAACACCAGTTATCCTCCGAAGCTGTATTCAAAAGCTGCAAGTAACCAGAGTTTGTTTCTAACCATGACTCTTTGCTCGAAAAGGGACGGTAAGGGCCTGAGGTACTCATGCTAGTTTAGCAATAAGTCGTGTTCATGCCCATTTTTATTTAACTATATTGAAGAGTGTTATCTGAATGTAGCTCATATCTCAATGGTTTTCAGATCAAATTTCTTGAATATTTAAGTAAAGAGCTACCTTGTGTTCCCCATTTCCAAGAAATACTCTAGGCTAAAAGAATATATAAAGGTTCTTTTTCTCTTCTACATCACTACCAGTAATGAAGCATCCTCTAAAGGACCTGTGAAATCCTACTGTCTTCCATTTATATCCTGTGCAACCCCATTGTTTTATGTGATAAATCACAGATACAGCTGATATAAGTTTAACAAAATAATTCTGTTGTTGATACAAAAAGTGGAATGTTTGCTTGCTCCTTGCTGTGGTGTAGATAGAAAAATATTTAGGTTTATAAAAAGTGAAAGGTCTTTTGGTCCACAAAGGAATTTGTCTCAAAAGGAAAAGTGTATCATATGTATTTTACAAAACTGATTTACCGTCTTGACTTTTTGATTTGAAAAACTTTGGTTGCAAGAAAGTTCATTTTTCATAAACTGTTAGATTGTATCCTGGGGCCCTTCTTAGAAAATGATGCTTTAAACCTAAGTTAAATGAATGAGATGACTGCCTATTCTAGCAAATTGGTATTAGAATCACAACCATATTTTGAATAAATAATGGGGGGAGGAATGAACACTTAGACAGAAATATGTTAATATGCACTGCAGTATGTTTGTGACAAGGAGCTGCGGTGGCTCAAGTGGTTAAGACGCTGAACTGCAGGCTGTGGAAGGTCAGTAGTTCAGCAGTTCAAGACCTGGGTGCCACAAGACGGAGTGAGCTCCCGTCTCTAGTTCCAGCTCCTGCCAACCTAGCAGTTCGAAAGCAAGAAATTCCAAGTAGATAAATAGGTACCACTTAAGTGGGAAGGTAACAGCGTTCCGTGCGCTTTGGTGTTTAGTCATGCCTGCCACATGACCACAGAAACGTCTTCGGACAACGCTGGCTCTTCGGCTTTGAAACGGAGATGAGCACCGCAATCCTAGAGTCAGATTCGACTGGCTTTCGAGCAAGGGAACCTTTACCTTTACCTATGTTTGTGACAGAAACTTTAACACCTTATTAGGCTAAACACCACCTAGAGAGCCTGAGATCTTGGACCCCTTTTTTTAAAAAATACATAAATGAAGAACTATATTCTTACAACAAAAACAAAAGGTACATAAATTGTATATCACAACATCTAATGTATAAACTAAATTATATCAATTCAACTTATATGTCCTTACATTATATTTATATTTCTTTACATAAGCGGTTTTCTTATTTTTTGTTCTTTCAAAATGATCATTAATTATGCATTGAAACATACATGATAATTATTAGCTTCCTAAGTTCCAGCATCTTCTATCTTCTTGTTTTAATCTGATAATACAGTTGATTAACTGATGAAGTATACATTGGAGCCCAGAAAACCATTGGGTCTATAGAAGCTTAAAATGTAAGCTAGGGGAGAATATGTTGTTTTACCTACTTGGTAAGCTCACAGTATCAGTGGTGTCATTCCCTCCACTAATTTTAAAGAAGCAGCCAGCCAGGATGCCATGAAAATAGAAAAGTCAGTTGTTGCTTTGGCATTTGATGAAAAACCACAAAATTTCAAGTTTTTGTCTCTTATGCAAGACTCCGTCATAATATTTTCTTTAGACCAACTGCCTTGAGAGATGGTTCCAAGCTTTTTTTCCCCAGGAAGGTGACTTTCTTTAATGCTTTTTCTGCTTTTTGTGCTGTTTGCTTATATTGAAACGCCAATTCCTCCATGCATTGGGCTAGAGGTGATATCATATCCATCATATCTTGCCTTAGCTCTTGATGTTGTCTCCCCAGTGCTTCTAATAGAAACTTTGGTGTGAGGAGAGTCAGCAGTATTTGTATTGCCATTGCCTGAAGAAGCTGAAGAGGTACTGGCAAGTTCAGCCGATGCAAAAAATAATGGCTTCTGGCCAGCATGTGATCAAAGCCATGCCCCCCAGATCTTGGACTCCTGACAGTTCCATTAGAACAACCCATTCATTTCCATTCCATATTAGACCATCCTGGCAGACTTAATCTATTTTAGACAAAGGATAGTCCTGTTTGGACCAGACCACCTATCCATCATGGAAATTCAGAGCCATTACCAGATGCTTGATAGAAGTGGGACTATATTTTATATGGCTCTGGTTGGTTACAGCAGCCCCTGACATCAGAGATGGGGATTTGCATGGGTCTGGAGAGATAAGCTTGTTATTCAGAAGAAGAAGAAGAGGAGGAGGAAGAGGAGAAAAAGTGATTGGATTTATACCCTGCCCTTCACTCAGAGTCTCAGAGCACCTTACAAACTCCTTTCCCTTCCCTTCCCCACAACAGACACCCTGTGAGGTAGGTGGGGCTGAGAAAGCTCTGACAGAAACTGTTCTTTTTTCAAGAACAGCTCTGACAGAACTATGGTTTGCCCAAGGTCATCCAGCAACTGTGAGTGGAGGAGTGGGGAATCAAACCCAGTTCTCCCAGATTAGAGTCCGTGCACTTAACCACTACACCAATGTGGCTATCTTAGCTCCATTACCATAAATAACCTGGATATCTGGGATTTTCCTTGCCTTCAGTTTTTAGCCTTTATCATAAACGGAGTCCACAGGAGGCTGGGTAGGAGTTAACAGTCTCGTCAGCCTCTTGTTACTGCACATGCTCTGAGGAACCTGCTAATGTCGGTTTAGCTTAGTTCAACAGTATTGCTTTTCATCTGAATCTCTCTCTGTGTGCTGTTGTTGCTTTGTGCCTTCTTTTGTACTGTGTTTTGCCCCTTTCCCACCACTTTTTGAATCCAGTCCTCCTCCTCTCTCTCTTTTCCCCTCCTCTCTCTCTTTTGTAATAATTTTTTAAATTATATATAAAGACTTTTTAAAGCTTCACTTGGTACAATTTATTTCTCTCCAATATTTTGCTTAATCTCTTCCCCATGTACTAGACTGCACAGATGCTACCAGGTTGGTTATCATTTTGTTAATTGCTCTAGTGCTGAGCTGGCATAAAACCTTCTCAGCAGGTCAGTCTAGATGTTCTCAGGAGGTACTGAGCGGTGGTGGTGGGTTACCAGCGTATTTTCCAGGGAGCAAGCAAAGACACCATTTCCCCCTTCCTTCTGCAGCAATGTTGATTTATCCCACAGCATTAGCAGAGATCTACTAGAGTTTGACAGAATTATTAGTGTCCCTATAAAGATAATAAGCCAGGAATCACATGATCTAACTTCAGTTACAAACACAGTTGGCCTTAGGCTTCCATTTTTCCTGTTATTCTCTCTGCCCCACTGTAGTGAAGCTGTGTACATTTTGGTGATGAAGCATTTCACACTGGTAATGTGATGTATAAATACCAGTGGTTATTATTGTTTATATCTTATTTTATATATTTTAATGTATTTATAGCCCATCTTTCTCATGGAGACTCAAGGCAGATTTCATGATGTAAAGCAATGTTATCAAATAGCATGAGAAATCTAACAAGCAATGCAATAGGACTAGGATTACAAAAATTAGAAACAGTGAGAAAAGCATCAGATATAATATGTCACACAATACAGAAAACGGAATAATAGAATTAGAAAACAATGAAATAGGAGCGGGATAATACAGACAGTAGACAGATTATACATACCATACACAGTGGCATGGAATACAGCCCCATTCCCTTTATAAAAGTACCTTCTTGAACCATTCTGTTGTACCTAGTCTGTGGAATGACAGCAGTGTGGGAGCCAGAACAGACAATGCATATGTATTGGCAGATATCAAACAGCTGTTTTTGGGGTGGCACCTTCAGAAGGCTTTGCTCAGATGAGCACAGCTGTCAAAGTGGAACATAGTAGGAGAGGTGATCCTGAAGATATGAGAGATACAAATGTTTTATGATTACGTATATCTCAGGCTAAATAATTAGGAGCTTTGAGTGATTCCGTTAACAAGTTTCAGAAAAGCTACCACCTTTTAAAAAATTTTTGTGCTTTTAACAATTGTTTAACAGACAGAACTCAATATGTGAAGCTTCCCCCAGCTTTATATCCTGTTTATTTTTTCCCTTTTATTTGGCCATTGAAGGCATAACGCCTCTCTTTCCGCAAAAAAAGTGGCACAAGGTTATGCAGTGCAAATTTTCAAAAATTCATTCAAGTTCTACATAATTTATATAAAATAAAGATAAAGATGCAAATGGAAGACAGGGAGATTCCTGCTTAGTTCTAAATGATTCTAAGTGAGTTTCCTCAACATTTTCTTTACATCCTTAGTGGTTTGGAGTAGAATGTTGTTGTTGTTCAGTCGCACAGTCGAGTCCGACTCTTCGCGACCCCATGGACGAACTCTCGCCAGGCCTTCCGGTCTTCCGCCGTCCTCTGAAGTTGGCTCAACTTCATGTTCGTTGCATCGATGACACTGTCTAACCATCTCATCCTTTGCCGTCCCCATCTTCTTTGACCTTCAATCTTTCCCAGCATCAGGGTCTTTTCCAGTGAGTGCTCCCTTCTCATTTGGTGGCCAAAGTATTTGAGCTTCAGTTTCATTATCTGGCCTTCCAGGGAACAGTCAGGGTTGATTTCTTTGAGGATTGACTGATTTGTTCTTCTTGCAGTCCAAGGGACTCTCAAGAGTCTCCTCCAGCACCATAGTTCAAAAGAATCTATTCTTCGGCGCTCGGCCTTCCTTATAGTCCAGCTCTCGCAGCCATACATGACTACTGGGAATACCATTGCTTTGACCATGCGGACTTTTGTTGGCAGGGTGATGTCTCTACTTTTTATCATGCTGTTTAGGTTCGCCATCGCTTTCCTCCCAAGGAGCAGGCGTCTTTTAATTTCATGGCTGCAGTCACAGTCTGCGGTGATCTGGGATCCCAGGAACGTGAAGTCTGTCACTACTTCCACGACTTCCCCTTCTATTTGCCAAGGAGTGATGGGGCCGGATGCCATGATCTTAGTTTTTTTGATGTTGAGCTTCAAGCCCACTTTTGCGCTCTCCTCTTTTACCCTGAGCAAGAGGCTCTTTAGGTCCTCTTCACTTTCTGCCATTAGAGTGGTATCGTCTGCATATCTGAGGTTGTTGATCTTTTCCCCAGCAATCTTAATTCCCGCTTGTGATTCATCCAGGCCAGCATTTCGCATGATGTACTCTGCATATATATTAAATAAGCAAGGTGACAATATACATCCTTGTCGTACTCCTTTTCCTATGCTGAACCAATCAGTTGTTCCATATCCGGTTCTAACTGTCGCTTCTTGGCCCTTATACAGGTTTCTCAAGAGACATGTGAGGTGGTCTGGTACTCCCATCTCTTTAAGGACCTGCCATAGTTTGTTGTGATCCACACAGTCAAAGGCTTTAGCATAGTCAATGAAGCAGAAGTAGATATTTTTCTGGTACTCTCTTGCTTTCTCCATAATCCAGCGAATGTTGGCAATTTGATCTCTAGTTCCTCTACCTCTTCGAAACCCAGCTTGTACTTCTGGTAGTTCTCTATCCACGTACTGTTGAAGCCTAGCTTGTAGGATCTTGAGCATGACCTTGCTAGCGTGTGATATGAGTGCAATTGTGCGATAGTTTGAACATTCCTTGGCATTGCCCTTCTTTGGGATTGGAATGTATACTGACCTTTTCCAATCCTGTGGCCACTGTTGCGTTTTCCAAATTTGCTGGCAAATGGAGTGCAGAACTTTAACAGCATCATCTTCTAAGACTTTGAATAGCTCAGCTGGAATACCATCACCTCCACTAGCTTTGTTGTTAGTAATGCTTTCTAAGGCCCATTTAACTTCACATTCCAGGATGTCTGGCTCGAGGTCAGTGATTATACCGTCGTGGTTGTCAAGGACATCGAGGTCTTTCTTGTATAGTTCTTCTGTGTATTCTTGCCATCTTTTCCTAATCTCTTCTGCTTCTGTTAGGTCCCTACCGTTTTTGTCCTTTATCATGGCCAGCTTTGCATGGAACGCTCCCTTGATTTCTCCAACTTTCTTGAAGAGATCTCTAGTCCTTCCCATTCTATTGTTTTCTTCTATTACTTTGCACTGTTCATTCAGGAAGGCCTCCTTATCTCTCCTTGCTGTTCTCTGGAAATCTGCGTTCAGTTGGGTAAATCTTTCCTTTTCGCCTTTGCCTTTCGCTTTCCTTCTTTCCTCTGCTATTTGTAAAGCCTCATCAGAAAGCCACTTTGCTTTCTTACATTTCTTTTTCTTTGGGATGGTGGTGATTGCTGCCTCCTGTACGATGTCACGAACCTCTGTCCATAGTTCTTCAGGCACTCTATCTATCAAATCCAGACCCTTGAATCTATTCTTCACCTCTACTGTATATTCATCAGGGATGCGATCTAGGTCAAACCTGAATGGCCTCGTGGTTTTCCCAATTTTCTTCAGTTTAAGTCTGAATTTTGCAATGAGTAGCTCATGATCTGAACCACAGTCAGCTCCAGGTCTTGTTTTTACTGACTGGATAGAGCTTCTCCATCTTTGACTGCAAATTATATAGTCAATCTGATTTCGGTGTTGCCCATCTGGTGATGTCCATGTGTAGAGTCGCCTCTTAGGTTGTTGGAAAAGGGTGTTCGCTATGACCAGTGTGTTCTCTTGACAAAACTCTGTTAACCTTTGCCCTGCTTCATTTTGCTTTCCAAGGCCAAACTTGTCTGTTATTCCAGTTACCTTTTGACTTCCTACTTTAGCATTCCAGTCCCCTATGATGATGAGGACATCATTTTTTGGTGTTAGTTCTAGGAGGTGTTGTAGGTCTTCATAGAACCGGTCCACTTCAGCCTCTTCTGCATCAGTGGTTGGGGCATACACTTGAATTACTGTGATGTTGAATGGTTTGCCTTGGAATCGGACAGAAATCATTCTGTCATTTTTGAGATTGTATCCCAGTACTGCCTTTTGCACTCTCTTGTTGACTATAAAGGCCACACCATTTTTTCTACGAGATTCCTGGCCACAGTAGTAGATATAATGGTCTTCTGAGTTAAATTCGCCCATTCCTGTCCACTTTAGTTCACTGATTCCTAGGATATCGATGTTCAGTCTTGCCATCTCATTTTTGACCACGTCAAGCTTACCTTGATTCATAGATCTTACATTCCAGGTTCCTATGTAGTATTGTTCTTTGCAGCATCGGACTTTCCTTTCACCATCAGACACATCCACAACTGAGTGTCCTTTCGGCTTTGGCCCAGCCGCTTCACTCTTTCTGGGGTTACTTGTACTTGTCCTCTGCTCTTCCTCAGTAGCATATTGGACACCTTCCGACCTGAGGGGCTCATCTTCCGGCATCATATCTTTTAGCCTTTTGATACTGTCCATGGGGTTTTCTTGGCAAAAATACTGGAGTGGGTTGCCATTTCCTTCTCCAGGTGGATCACGCTTGGTCTGAGTTCTCTGCTGTGGCCTGTCCGTCTTGGGTGGCCCTTCACGGCATAGCCCACAGCTTCATTGAACTGCGCAAGCCCCCTCGCCACGACAAGGCAGTGATCCATGAGGGGGTTGGAGTAGAATGGTGATTCTTAATTTGAAGGGAAGTTCCTTAAGAAACTTGAATAGGGCTCTAGACTACAGATTACCAAACAATCATACAACTAACAACCTGCTGGTAGCAGCAAAAAGGAATCCTTAAGAATTTTTAACTTTTTAACATTTTTGTGTGTGTATTTTGTGAACTGCCTCCAGCAGATTCCCGAGAGCTATGCTGGGATGGAATATGGCTGGAGAGGTGAATTCCTCATTGATGTCTAACATCTTGCGATCAGGGCCAGACCTGAGTAAATTACATAAATCCTGAAGGGACTGTTTTACCACATGGGGTGGGCTATTGAGAACAACTTGGAGCATAGATAGATTGCAGTTACTATTGACCTCATTATAAGTCTGGATAACTTACATCTATTGCTCACTTCTTTTTTAACTGGTTCTGCTTTATGTTTTAAATATATTTTAGCAACATAGTGGGTAAAGCTTTTGGGCTTCAGTCTGTCCCCATTCCAGGATAAAACTTAATCTGTTTGTTAAGCTGCTGTTACTTCATAGAATTGTATGGTACCTAGCTAAGGGGTTGACTCTAACGGTTTTCTATGGGTGCAATCAGACAACATTCTCACTGCGCTCTGATCACACCTCCCATTTCTATTTCATTTATTAGCTTCATTGACCCGAGGTCTTAGATCACACCTCTAAATTAATCCATTCTTGTAAAATCCTTCAGAGGGATGTCCAGACATTCCCCATTACCTTCCTCACTGCCACTGTCTTCTGGTTGTTGTATTTTGTTTTGTTTTGTTTTGTTTTGTTTTTGCCCTGTCCATTGTGCATGCACATAAACAAGTACTCAAATCACTGGGCAATCACCACCAAGAAACTACATGAACCGCTGCCATTTTAATGTTTTTCTGCTGAAGAAAGACTGCCACATCCAGGTTCCAGCTAAGGAGCATACTGATAGGGAAGCCTGACTAGGGACTGTTTTCAAAGCTGTCCCACCAACACAAACAACAGAAAGTGTAGTTTCCTTCACAATTACCCCTGGCAACCCCCCAGGTTCCCGATCCTCCCCCCAAAAAAAATTGGTGCAGGACCGTGCAAGTGTACATTATAAACTAAGCAGCATTTATATGGTTATGAGCATATCGCTAAGAGGTGAAAAAATGGCACTTCAATGGAACGATGCGCAGTGGAACGATCAGACATTGGGAAAGGTGCCCTAGATCTGTATGTAGATCTGCTGTTGAGGAATTCATGACAGAAGAGGAGTGAGTATGGGAGGCTGACGACTGGGGAATGGGTAACAGATTTTGTTGTCTAATCATGCATTTCAAATCCATCAGGGAACTGCCATGAGAATGGACCAAGCAGCTCGTCTGATCACTCCCTATTTGTTCCCCATCTTCTTCTTCCTCCAGCAGTGGTTTCTTTTGACCCCTGTCTCCTGAAAAGACTGGAGAACTGTGTGGGCAAAAGGTCATGTGGAATGGGGTCTACAGCAAGGGGGGGGATTCTCTCCCCTCATGTGCTGGTAGATAATTGTAGCAATGTCTGTTATTTGTTACTTATGTTGAACAAGAAGATGTGGTTATTCTTCTTGTATGAAGCTGAAATAATAAGATGACTGTTGCTTTATTAGGACCAAATGTTCCAAGCATGTTTTTGTAATATACAGCTACCTCTGCCCAACTATGTCACTTTTTCCTTAAAAACAAAATATTTTGGATTTTAATATTTGAAATAATGAAGGATCACTATGCCAAAGGGAAAATTACGTAAGGGAATATATCAGTCCAGAAGAAAACCACTTAAAAATAATAACGAGCAGCATCCTGCAGCCTTCTCTTAATCAAGACTCCCACTGAAGTAAAAGGGCAACACAGGATTACATCTTAGTCATTAAAATTAAATATTCAAGAATTGAAGAAAGGAGAAGAAATGAAAGATGTAGCCATCTGTGTGGCTTTCAGTAGGAACTGAATCAAGAGAAAGGAGAAATGAATATAAACTAGAAAAGCCAAGTGATGCAAGGGGTGAATACATTGATGTGTCAGTGGGACATGGATGTTTCTTTGACTACTGGTTGTATAACAGATCCCCTACCGTCTCCTTGTAGAGAAATTTCAGCCATTGCTTATAAAGAGGCACATATATTTTGATGTGTATATGAACACATAACCTTTTTTGTTCTTGAAAAATTGTACTTTTCTTTTTTTGTTTGAGAGGAATTGTCCCAACTTTATTGTGCTTTGCCTGAGTTAGGTCTTATGGTTCCATATATCATGAGACGAATGACTCCTTGAACAACTGACTGCCAGTGATATATTGTAATGGCATCCTGTAGCAGCAATGCTATAGTTTAGAGACTGATGGCATTTCCATTATAACCCCTTTACTTATAGGAAGGGGGAGGACGGTTATAACTCAGCCTTTAGAATCTGCATTGCATTGTTTTGAAATGGGACTTTACCTTTGGAACTGGGGCACCATCATGAATGCTTACCCCCAAGTTCACCTATATTTTTGGAATAACGAATCAGTAAAATGCTGTGTTCCTGTTCAAAGATTGCACATATAGACTAGAAATCCATGTAATACTATATAGTGGACATAAATTTCATAATTATTCCAATGGAAATGCAACCAACTACTTATGTTAACAATTCAACAAAAATGCACCCAGTTATTTGGATTAACATAAAAAGGAACCAGTTCAATAGTCTGCACGAAATTTAATAAACATAATGCTAGTGAATGCAAGCTATCCTTCTGAGCTTGTCTGATATGGCAAATGATATTATCCATCCATAGCTGTGGCCTAAACAAACCATCATCTTCTGGATCAAGGAATCCCAAATTCCATATTAAGAATTATGTAAAAAATGAGAGGTTGTATTTACCAAATATGAATTAATTAAAATATTTATAGATCCCCCTTCCTTCCACTCCTGCATGGAAGAAAGGCCAATCTCAAGGATGCATTAAAGAGATTGTGATTTGACCGTGACACTGGCTGGATCTCTAGTCATCTTGAGAGAATAACCTGGGACAGACCCATGGGAGTAAGAGTTGCTATAAAGTTTTAAATTTCAGAAGGTGGCCGCCACATAGAAATGGAATTGTTGGGTCTGTGATATCAGGTCAGAGATGTCCTCCACCAGTTCCAATGGGGCAGGTAGTGGCAAATGAGTTGGAGGGTAAACCAAATGATAAAGATGAGCACAAACCTAAAAAATTCAGTTCAGCTTGGGGTTTGGGGCGGACCGCAAAATGAACCAAGCCAAAAATGCCCTGAACCAGCCAGTTTGAATCCCTCTTTCTCCACAGCCGGGGGGGGGGGGGGGGATGACGACGGAGGGTTAAATGGCTGGCAGGCATTTAACCCATCCATTTCATTTCCCCTTGCTTTGACGAGAGGGGGAGTGAAACTGATGGGTTTAATGGTTTGCAGCCATTAACAGCTGATGGGTGGACCCACCCTGCTGTTAGGTTTAAATGCCTGGTAGCCATTTTACTGGTTGTTTTTGCAGTAAACATGCATATTGCAAAAAGTATATTGCAAAAGTAAAATTTACATGAATTCAGGTAGATTCAGTTCACATTCAAGTTGCAGTTGAAAGGAGAGAAAGAAGCCTAATATGAAGAATACTAACCCCTATCACAAGTGGTCAGCTAAGTCCAGCATCATGTACATGAAAGTATGAGAAACTTAGAGTCCAATGGCACATTTAAGACCAACAAAGGTTTATTTAAAGTATGAGCTTTCTTGTGCATGCAAACTTTATCAAATCCATTAGAATGGCATGAAAGATTCAAACTTATAGCCAGAGAATGGAAGTATTAGGACACTGCTTCTACAGCAGAGAGCTGTAGATGTGTGTGACACCATGAAGAGACATGTGGGCAGCAATTTTCCCTCTAAGCTGAGTTTGTGTGAGCTAGCTCACAGTTTTTTCACTTCTGTCTTCGCTCAGGAGGGATGGCTCCAGAGCAAATTAATGTATGCAGTAGCCAGGGGTCGTTTCGTAGAAAAAGTGCTAGGGGAACTCATTAGCATAACTCATTAGCATATGCCACACACCCTGACATCAGGGGCCCAGCGGTGGACCTGCAAGGCTGGCGGGAGTGTGAGGAAGCCCCGCCAAGGCCCTCCCTGGCTCCAGGCAGGCAGGGGTGGGAAGAGGCGGGGAGGAAGCAACTTACCCTCCCTCTTCTCCTGCCTCCTCCTGGCTGAATGAGGGCCGGAAGCGGGGCGCCTGGAAGCAGGGGGCGGGGCTTCGTCATGTGCCCCGCCCCCTGCACCTCACCCGGGGGAACTGCGTTCCCCCGCGATCCCCCCCGAAATGACCTCTGGCTGTAGCCAAATTGTTCACTCACAACTTTAAAGCCAGTAGTTCACAAAGTATTTATTTATTGTTTCAACTTTTACCCCGCCCTCCCCACTGAAGCAGGCTCAGGGCGGCTTACATAAAAACCCAATAAAACAAGTTACATATCACAATAAAAATACATAAAACATAACATAAGACCATCACAAGACAGCTTAGAGGGAGCATTGGTGGGCAGTGGGAACAAAGGGCCTGAAAAAGGGAGGAGAGGTCAGAGTGCAGCTCCCAGGTGAAGAACAAAGAGAGGCATCCCACTCAAGGAGAGAGTACTTATAGTACACCCTTAGAGTGATGTAGCTCATAAATCAGCTGTGACTTGATGGCCCTTTCCACCACCACTGGCACCCACTGATGTCCAGGCAGGCTGAGTCACTTATTCCAACAACAAAGAGAACAGGAAGCTGGCAGCCTTCCAAAGGCCCAAAGCTGCCCACAAGAAAATTCTCATTTATGCAATGCGAAGAACATGAAATATGAATATTAAGCACTATCTCCCTGGGCACTTCATATCACGCAAAATGAAATGGCTGAAGTAATCAAATAATAATGCCACTGTTTTGATTAATATAACCTATATATTTTGAAGTCGTAAATTCAAAGCTTTTCATTTGCTGAAAATTCCTGCTGTCTCGCAAATATTTAAGTAACTCGTCTAATGCTAAAGGCTTCACATGGACTGTGAACTGTATGTTTTTTAAAAAAACTTTGTAATTTGGCTATTATATTTGAACAAGGTGAGAACCTGTGAGAATCTGTAGAGGGGGAGAATAGGATATACAAGCAAGGGACCCACAAGAAACTGCGAGGGGGGGACTCTCTCATTTCCCCTCCCCCAATATTTCTTCTTTCCCTTTCCTGAAAGCCCCCATAGACTCTCCTCTTTTCTTGCTTCCTTCTCTCCTTCCCACCCACCAGCCAACCTAACTTTATCTGCCCCCCCCAGATATCTTCAGCTTTCCTTGCTTCCCTCCCCTTTGGGCACCTCTACCCAGAAAACTATGGCCCAGTTGCATGGTGCAAAGGCTAGGCCAAACCGCACAGTCAGGAATCCAACTTGCGGGGACACTTCATTTCCCCCTGTATCCCCTTCCTCACACTATTTCCTCTTTCTTTACCTTCTTCTGGGAACTCATGTTTCCTACTTCCTTCTCTCTTTCCCATCCATTAACTGACCTATCTTTTATTTGCTTCCCCATCTTCAGCTGTATTTATTATACATTTATACCCCACCTTTCTCCACACTGGGGACCAATGTTCCCTCTAAGCTGTGGAGACTTGTGAGCAAAAATCCTACTTTGTGAGCTACTGGCATTAAAGTTGTGAGCAATGCTCCCTCTAAGTGGTGGAGTCTTGTGAGCAAAAATTCTACTTTGTGAGCTACTGGCATTAAAGTTGTGAGCAAGCCTTTTGGCTGCTGTATCAATCAGCTTGCTCTGAAGCCATCCCTTCCTGAACTAAGAGAAAAATGTGTGAGCTGGAGGCTAAAAAACTGAGCTAGCTCACACTAACTCAGCTTAGAGGGAATATTGACAAGTGGGGAACTGGCTATTTCATTTCCCCCCACTTTTGCCTCCTCTCTTCCCCCCTACTTCTCTAACCCTCTTTCTCCCTCCTGCCACCCCTTTTCTTACTCTCTCTCTCTTCCATGCCTGTTACTTTCTCTCTCTCTTTGCCCCCACACTTTGCCCTCATTACTTTCTTTCTCTGCCTCCCCACCTCATCCCTCTTTCTGCCCCCCACCCATCCCTCTCTTTCTGCCCCATCACTCTCCTGCCCCCCCGCCAGCATCAGTGGTGGAAGCAGCTCTCCAGGAATCACAATAGATCTCCCAACTACAGAGATCAGTTCCCTTTAGGGTTGCCAGGTCCAGGTTGAGAAGTTCCTGGAGATTTGGGGTGGAACCTTGAGAGGGGGAGGTTTGGGGAGGGAAGCAACCTCAGCAGGGTAGGGGTAAATCCCCCATATAGCAGGGAGGGTGGGATACAAATCAAATCAAATAAATAAATAAATTCCATTTATTCTTCTCCTGACACTTGAATATGTTGGAAAAATTGGCAAAATAGTTAAATATTCAGAGATTGCAATGGATCTTTGCTTCACTGGAGAGGAGGCATTTTCTTCTATGTAAAAATCTTTATTTCTAAGGGAAGGGTTCACAGGAAATCTACAAAACAACAAAGACACCTAAGACTACATCTTTACACTTTGACCACATGGTCTACAACAATGGAGATTCTTCTTCTTCTTCTTGACCCCTAGAAAGAAATCACCTGAATGCATTAACCAATGATTGTTAGTAAATAGGCTTCACTTTTCTGGGCTTTCTTCCCATTGGCTCTGTGCCAGATTCCCTCCCAGGTCAGTCTAAACAATAACACACATTAACCCTATAATGACTGAATTTTAGACCTTGCAACACAGAGATTTCCAACAGTGTACCCTGTTTGGTTTGTTCAGTAAATAGCTGGATAGTTCAAATGCTCACAGTCACAACCCACATGTCTATAAGGAATTTCATTCCATGTGCCCTCAAGGAAGCAATCAATTTCAATTTCAGTTTCAAAACCTTTATTGGCATAGATCAGAATCATAAACCGTCACCCTTCAGTTCATGGATTTAGCACACAGTTTCCTCATTATAAGACCATTACAGAACTTAGCCACTGCTTCAATAACCACTATATTTTGTGAAGCCAGTAAACGGTACAACCTTCTGTCATCAGATTGCTTGACATCTTTCTTAAGAATAGCTTCTAAATAGACTGCTTGAATGTCATCATACGAACTACAATAAAGGAATACGTGTTCGGTGGTTTCAATCTCCTCTGAATCACAATTACAAAACCTAACTGAGTAAGGAATTTTCTTAAATCTTCCTGCTAAAACCGCAGAGGGAAGCACGTTAAAGCGGGCCAGCATAAATGCTCTACGCAGCTGTGGGAAGTCAAATCCGATAAGTATTGTGCAGGGGCATTGATTGGAAAACTTGCCCATCTTAAAGGGGAACATCTACCAGAAGCCAAGGCTCTAAGCTTTTGCATCTCAATATCAATTAATCTCTGTTTCAGCAGGGCAAAGATGTGTATTTCAGATAAGGCCATCATATCATTCAAGCATAAGCCTATTAAGACGATTTTCCTTTCTATAGCAGCAAACCACTCAGAACAATGAGACTCTTTCAACAGATATGTAATAAGGCTATTGGGACGATTCCTAAAATGCAAACGTAGCCAAAATCTGAAAGTAATTATCCAAGCCCTTGTTTCCAAGCATATCAAATTGACTTCCAAACAAATGGCGGCATAGGGAACACACAGAGGCAACCCCAGTATTTTCCTCAAAAAAAAATGGACTGAAGTTGTTCTACCATTTTGTTGAAAGCAGTGATCCAAATGGGTACCCCATAAAGAAGCTTCGCTCCAATTTTATGCTCAAACACTTTTAGGGCCGCAGGAACATACTGATTACCCTTAGTAAAAAAGAAATGGGTTATTGCTAGCACACAGCTATTCGCAGATTTAATTGCTTCTGATCTATGGGCTACCCACCTTGCACTATGGTGAAAGTTAATTCCCAGATATTTAAAACACTTCACCTGTTCGATGGTTTTACCCTTAACACGCCAATTGATAGGTTTCCAGGAATCTCTGAACACCATTATTTTAGTTTTATCAAAATTCACAGATAACCCATTCGGCTCACAATATTCTGTAAAATGTGCTAACAGCCTCTTCATCCCTACTTCCGACCTAGAAAGAATTACAGCATCATCTGCATACAATAGCAGGGGCACCAGGCGCAAGCTAAGGAAGCAATCAAATACAAACCATGTACCATGAAAGCATATGAGCAGTTTGAAATTTCTAAAGCTAAAAATGACACTTGGATTAGCTTTAGTACTTGAAAAAAGTACTTTGTGCATATTGCTTTTTTTAAAAGGATCAAATATATATCTGATACCCAAAATCTGCTTCATATTAGATTTTTGAAAAAACATTTGGGTGCAATCCTTAAGTGGAAAATACATCTTGTATATCAGGTCAGAAAGAGGCTTATATCTTTCTCATCTTGAACCTTTAAAAGACATGCAGGTGGGGAACCACCCCTCACCTTATCCTCCTCTTCAAAGTACAAGTATCACATGCAGGGGTCATTTCATAGAAAAAGAGCTAGGGGAACTCATTAGCATAACTCATTAGCATATGCCACACCCCCTGACATCAGGGGCCCGGCGGTGGACCTGCAAGGCCGGCAGGAGTGCGAGGAAGCCCCGCCAAGGCCCTCCCTGGCCCCAGGCAGGCAGGGGTGGGAAGAGGCGGGGAGGAAGCAACTTACCCTCCCTCTTCTCCTGCCTCCTTCTGGCTGAATGAGGGCTGGAAGCGGGGCACCTAGAAGCAGGGGGTGGGGCTTCATCGTGTGCCCCGCCTCCCACACCTCACTCGGGGGAACTGCGATCCCCCACGTTCCCCCCCGAAATGACTTCTGATCACATGTATTAAAGAGGAATTAGAAACAAACTATATGAGTGTATACTTTATGTGTGATACCTGTATTTTGTATACTAGTAGCATACTCACTTGGAAGAGCCCTACTTGACTTCTGCACAAAAGGGGGGGGGGATGGGATGGGTAATGCTAGTTCTGTGCTGAATACTACATAATTGCTGGTGACATTTCACAGGCATGCTATTGAGAAGAAAGCTTTGCACTTTTTTAACTAATTAAAAGGGGGGGGGAGAAAGCATTTCTCCTTACCATTTCCACCCCCAACTCATCTTTATTTATTTAGATTTAACAGCTTTTCAAATACAAACTACTGTTAAAGAGCTGAAAATTCAGCAACAATAAAAACTTGTCAACATAAAACCATTAAAATGTTATTTATTTTATTTAAAACATTTTAATGCTGCCTTTGAACAATTAAAACAACATTTTAAATTATAATAAATATAATAATACACATACAACAGTCAACACCAGAATAATGGAGAGGGGGCAATAACTATTACTGGGGGTAGGCCAAATGAAACAAAAACATCTTAACCCACTGGGAAGACACTGATAGAAGGAGACAGACAAATCTCCCTGGGAGGGGAGTTCTGAAGCTGTGGTGCCACAGCCAAGAAAGCCCTTTCTCAGGTCCCTACCCACCTAGCCTCAGATCATAGAATCAAAGAATGTGAGAGTTGGAAGGGACCTTGCAGATCATCTAGTCCAACCCCCTGCACTCTGCAGGAGCATAGCCAAAAGATAGCCCTACAACATACCTGAAAGATGGTCATCCAGCCTCCACGTGAAAACGTCCAGCAAAGGAGCATCCACCACCTCCTGAGGTAGTCTGTTCCATTGCTCAACCACTCTTACAGTTAGGACGTTTCTCCTGATATTTAGCCAGTAACAACTTCCTTTTAATTTCCACCCATTAGATCTAGTCTTGCAATCCAGAGCAAGAGAGAATAGATTCGCTCCATCATCTACGTGACAGCCCTTCAAATACTTGAAGACTGCAATCATGTCCCCTCTAAGCCTGTGGAGCCCCGATGAGACGCAAGTCACGCCGAGCGCAAGAGGGGTCCAAGAATTGAATGGAGTCTGAGAAAGGAAGAAGACTCAACAAGAGGAGGTTTACTGAAGTTAAGTATAATGTAAAAAAAATATCCTTACTGCAGTTGGTTTCTCGAGGGGGTGTAGTAGAAGAAAGAGGAGAGAAAGAGTGAAAGGTGGAAACGTTCTAAGAAAAGGAGAGTTAAAAAAAAAAGGTTGGGACTTCCCCTAAGTGGCTGCATAAAAGAAAGATAGTGAAGGATTGGAGAAGATGATATATTTTAGGGGGGGGGGAGGCAAATAGGAGAGGTAAACAGCAATTGGTAAAGTCTGCACTTAGGCCTCTTTTTTATTGTTTCATGGTCGGCTTGAGTCGCGGAGACGGAGAGACGCAAGGATGCCATTGATGGAGCCGATTCGAGGATTCAGGAAGCTGTAGTGACGTGGTGATGCGGAAGCATGATTAGGAGGGTGGCACAGACCAGAGACAATGTAGCGACATAGAGGAAGGGCAGTGAAGGAACCAAGAAGGGCAGAGAATAAGGGCTGAAGGAAGAACTGTAACAGAGGGCAGCAATGGAGCCAGACAACCAGGATTTGAAAAGAACACTAATTTGGAGAAAGTAGGATGTTAATATAAAGAAAAACTAAAGCTGAAGTAATCAGAGAGGGTGAAGAAAAAAGGTTAAGTGGCAGTATGTAACTAATTTTCTTTTTCTGTATGGGTGGATGTGGTTATTGTGATTATTGAGTTATGTACATCTAGGAAAGACCAACTAACAATAATAACAAAATTGTGTGCAACAATAAGAGGGAGGAAGGGATAGAAGGATTGATTTATGAATAGATATATACATTGAAAGAGCTAAAACGTATAGGTTTCAGCTCTGGGAAACGATAGAAATAATGGCTTCTGGGGGTAGGAAAGGGTCAGTGACATCACCTGGGCAAGTGGGAGGCGTGAGTCAATTGAAAACAGGCACTATGAATATCTCTCAGATGAATATGAAAGACTTTAAATTATTAATTCAGGAAAGTATGGCACAGACAGTAGCTCAGACGGTGAGAGCAACAGTTGAGGAAATTCTACCTGCGCTTCTCAGGAAGGAAATAGAACCAGGGCTATTTGGGGGCAGGAACGCACAGGAACGAAGTTCCGGCTGACTTCCAAGTTGGCCACACCCACTACAGCCAAAATCTCTGTGTGCGTGGCTACAGAGGGAAGTCCTGGACAGCAACACACACACCCCCGGCGACTCCGAGGTGGGCGGGCCAGGGGCCCCCCTGGAAGGATCGGGGAGGCATTTAAATGCTTCCTCATGCCTTCCCTGGCCTGTCCAAGGGCTGGCTTGCCCGGGCTCCCCACAGTCGTGGGGCAGCCAGGCAAGCCAAGGGAAGGCATGGGGTGTGGCCTGGTATGCTAATGAGTTTTGGTTGTTGGGTGTGGCCTATTATGCTAATGAGTTCCTGCTGGGCTTTTTCTACAAAAAAGCCCTGAATAGAACCAATACAAAATATAACTGAGCAAATGAAATTGGAAACTGAAGAGATTAAAAAAAGATAGAGAACAAGCAAGAAACATTACGAATGAAAGCCAATAATGAGAAGACAAAAGGGAAAGTAAATGACAGATTTTGAAGTACAAGATTTGAAAAGCAAAAATGAACAAATAGAAGAAACACTGATTAATTTAGAGATGGACAAGGCCGTTCTAATAATTAGGTGCCAAAACATTCCAGAAACCATGGAGAAAAATTTAAAGGAGGTAGTTGCCCAGAACTTAGGGGAACAATTACAAATAGGCTGTAAAGAAGAAGTAATGGCAGAAATAGAATCTATATATAGACGGAACTCAGCATATGCGAAAAGACATAAATTGCCCCGTGAAGTCCATATAAAGTTCTATAAAAGAGAAATGAAGGGGAAAAAAATCCTCAAAGCAACAAATGAATGTAAACTGACAATTCAAGGAGAGGAAATTAGGCTATTAAAAGAGATTCCTTGGAAAGTAAGGGAAAAAAGGCAAGGTTATCAAGTCTTAACAAATGTATTTTTAGAAATGGAGTCATATATAGATGGTTGATCCCTGAAGGAATATTGTTCCATTTGGAAGGTAAAAGACATAAAATTGATTCGATATTCAAGGCTGAAAACTTTCTAGAGAAATACGGAGAGGATTTGGGATGGCAAAAAGAGGAAGATAAAGAAGGAGAGGAAGAAGACGAAGAACCTGAAGAAGGAGCTACAGGGTATGAAAAAGAAAAAGTGGGGGGAAAGGCAGGAAAGAAAGAAAAAAAGGACGAGGGTTGACGGCATCCCAAATATTAACGAGATTCCAGTATAGGGCCAAGGAGAAAGAAACTAGGAACAAACACGAGTAAAGGAATGAGAATTCTTTCAGTTAATGTGAATGGATTAAACAGTCCACAAAAAAAGAAGGAAAATATTCCATCAAATAAATAAATTGAAAGTAGTAGTAGCATGTTTGTAAGAGACGCATAGAAAGCAAGAGGATGTGAAATACCTATTTAACAGAAAATTAGGAAATGCTTTTATAGCAGCTGACAACAAGAAGAAGAGAGATGTAGTAATATATATTAAAGACTATATTCATGCTGAATTATTTTATACATCAGAAGATGGTAGTAATACAGTAATAATACAGTAATAAATAGAAATGGGGGGGAAATGCTACTGGTCAATATATATGCACCAAACCAAAACCAGGAGAAATTTTACAAGGAACTATCAGAGGTGTTAAAAAGAAAAGAATTTGAAAACATTTATATAGTAGGGGATTTTAATGGAGTCCTAGATCCAGAACTGGATAGGGGAGGGGGAAAAAAAACAGGAGCAACTCTACCAAGAACTTTTTTGCTAATGGCAGAGGAACATAATCTATTAGATGTCTGGAGAACAAGAAATATGAAGAAAAAAGACTATACATTTTATTCAAATTGACATAAAGCGTGGTCAAGGATTGATATGGTATGGGCAACAGTGGAAATGTTCAAAGGACTACTAGACATTGACTAGACCACAATTCGATAGTTGTGTCGTTTGAAGAAAGGAAAAAAGAAGCAGATGGAAATTAAACTGAATTATTCAGAGATCAAGATTTCGTTAAGAAAACAAAAACAAGGAGGAATATTTCTGCATTCAGCAGAAAATTCCTTATAAGGACTAGGAGGTATCATAACTCAGTTTAAGTCCTCAAGGAGCATTCAGGACTAGAATTGTCTCAGTTAAAATAAAAACAAACAAATAGCATGACATCTTGTCAGCCTTTTCTGTGAGTCTTCTGTATTTGACTTGTAAGATGTAAATCCAATAAGGAGGGTTGAACTGCATGGTCATTATTGCGCCTAAGTTTCCGGTGATAATTATTTGCAAATAGAATTCAAATTTAGCAGAAGAAATAAAAATTAAAAACAGATGTGGGGTTATTCTGAGCCAAGTTTTCCTTGCTCCTGTTGGCCTGTGAACTAGAGAAATGATTATTCCTGAGGCTGAGCTTGTGCCACAAATGCTTGTTTTTTCCCCCCAGAACTATCCTGAAATTAAAATGCTGTAACCTGAGAAAAGAATCAGGTACAGAAGCCTAAGGTAATTTGCACTCAAGGTTTAATTGAGTTTTAGATAGCACAAGGGAGCTTCTTCTAACCTAATGAGTTGAATCAACCACATGTTTAGTGTCCCTGTGCAGCTACGTAAACATGAAACTGTAAAATGGCTATACCAGACATTCTCATTTTCACAGCCACAAGGGGAGTTGTCTACCATTTAAAACCTGCTGCTGGATCTTTTTAGGAACAAAAACTTGAGAATTTTAGAGCTGCAAATTATGCATCTCAACACATTCCTATCAGAGACAGTAGGTTCTCCAACGAGGGTTGTCATTCTAATTAGATGCAAACCTGACATCCCAAAATAATGCCATAACCAGTGTTCCCTCTAAGCTGAGTTAGTGTGAGCTAGCTCACAGTTTTTTAGCCTCCAGCTCACACATTTTTGTCTTAGCTCAGGAAGGATGGCTCCAGAGCAAACTAATTTAAGCAGGAGCCAAATCGCCTGCTCACAACTTTAATTCCAGTAGCTCACAAAGTAGAATTTTTTCTCACAAGACTCCACAGCTTAGAGGGAACATTGGTATAACCTCAAGAGTTTTATAGTGAGAAAAATTGCACCAATTTCCTCCCATCATGTTACTATAGCTTTCAGCACTGGTTGCAGACCACCAAGGCCATTTCCACATGATAGATATTAAAACACAAATGTATATAAAATATTCAAAACAAAAGAAAATACAAAGACATGAACACATAAAACACACGAACAGAGAGGAGGGCTAATAATATTTAGTGAGGAAATGCCAAACAAAACATGAAGTTTTCACCCACCAGTGGAAGACAGAGGGAGACAGACAAATCTCCCTAGGGAGAGAGTTCCAAAGTTTGGGGCCACAACCATGAAGGACCTTTCTTGGGTCACCACCTCTCTAGCCTCAGATGTCAGGGGCACCTAAAGCACGGTCTCTGGAGATGGTTGAAGTGGTCAGATCCACATGGGAGTAGGCAGTCCTTCAGGTGTGCTGGCCTCAAACTGTATGGGGCTTTAAAGGTCAATAACAGCACTTTGAATTTGACCTGGGAGCAAAATGGGAGCCACTGTACATTGAACAAGACTGGAGTGCTTTGGTGCCTATGACCCACTTCAGTCAGTGTTCTGACTGTAGCATTCTGTATCAATTGTAGCTTCTGGACAGTCTTCAAGAACCTCTCCATGCAGACTGTGTTGCAGCAGTCTAATTCATTGTTTATTGAATGTCCAATCCTGTTGATTGTATTGAGTCACTCTGTGTAATCTGCCTTGAGACCCAATGAAAAAGGAAGCCTATAAATAACCTAAGTAAAATAAATAAAATGTTACCAGGATATGCACCATAGTGGCAAGGTCTTTCCTGCCCAGGAAGGGCTGCTGCTGGCTCATCAGCCAAAGCTGGTGAAAGGCATCCCTGGACACGACTGCCACCTGCTTGTCCAACAGGAGCAGGGGTGATTTCGTAGAAAAAGAGGTGCAGGAGCTCATTAGCATAACTCATTAGCATAACTTATTTGCATATGCCACACCCCCTGACATCACCGGAAGTGTGTCAGAAGGCAACACCCACCACTCAGGCTCCACTGGACTCTTTTGGATTGCTAGCTATTGGGGGGGGGACATGCGGATCTGTCCTTGCAGAGGAGGGAGAGCTTGTACCTGAATAAAACTTGGTCTTAAAGGTACCACTGGACTGTTTTGGATTGCTAGCTATGGGGGGGCTCTGCAACTTACCTGGCTGCTTCTTGCTCTGATTGAGGACTGCTGGGAGCAGGGGGTGGGGCTTGTTGCATGTGCCCACCCCCTGGGCTCTTTACTGCCGGAGCTCCGCTCCTGTGCGCTCCTGCAGGAAATGACCCTTGAACAGGAGGCTCATGTCTAGCAGCACCCCTAAGGTACAAACCTTCTGCTTTAGGAGGAGTGCAACCCCTTCCAGAGGAGACCTTGACACATGTGAAACTGTGTCAGGGATTCCGCACATACCAAGTGGCTTTGAAGGCAGGCTCAGCTTGAAAAACTGAGAGCTTAGATTCCTTTTCATCTTTAAATCCCCTTTGTAATAATCACAGTGAGCCAAACATAGTAGCCATATCACCTTTCACCTTCTGTATTGTTTTCAGTCATTACATTTGCTATCATGCAGCATAAAATAAAATGTGCTATGGCCTCTGCAAAATGAATAGTTTTAATTATCAGCTTGAAACCATCAGTGGAAATTACTCTTCTACTAATATAATAGGATAGTGTTGTAGCATCCTCCAGAACCCTAGAAAAAATTAATGTAAAATCTCTACTACACGTGAATAATCAATATTCCCCACTATAACAACCTTTAGAGGTAAATTAAAATTTACATATTTGAATTACTAACAGCAAAAGATGCCTTTGTACTTGATCAAAGCCTTTCAGACTGACACAGTTAAACAAAATACACAATATATTTCAATGGCTTTCATTCTCACTGTTGCCAAATGACTGGATAGCTTTTTCCTAATAGATAGTCAATCTAAAAATAATTTAAGCCACACTCTTAAACTTACCTATTAATGATCTATCTTATCTAACCATCATCTATAGGTAATTATTTTATAAATATTAACGTGGAAGCAATCAATGTGGTTTCACAATATGGGGGGCGGTGGAGTGTGTTATCACTATCTGTATCATTCCAGATTGTTTCCTTGACTATTTTTTTTTTTAAAAAACCCAGAGATATTTATAGGGAAAATCAGTATATGTGTAGAAGGGACTATGTGGAGAAGAGCTGTGGTACAGTGGTACAGCATCCGTTTTAAATGCAGAAGATCTCAGATTCAGTCTGTGGATTTACGAACCTGCAAACTTTAGTGTTCACCTATCTTGGAGTCCAAAGTATTCCCAAATTATTTTTAAAAGCTGATTTTTTTCTGTTCTATCCAACATTAGTCAATTGTTTTATACCAGTCATTTTTTAGTGTTAGTAATTTTTCAATTGATTGCAAAGTATCATGTGTGTGTGTCATGTGCTATCAGGCTGTTTCCAACTTATGGTGACCCTATGAATTAATGACCTTCAGGATGTCCTATCATCAACAGCTTTGCTCAGGTCTTGCAAACTGAAGGCTGTGGCTTCCTTTATTGAGTCAATCTATTTCATGTTGGGTTTTCCTCTTTTCCTGCTGCCTTCAACTTTTTCTCACATTATTGTTTCCCCCCCATTAAGTCTTGTCTTCTCATAATGTGACTGAAATACAATACTCACAGGTTAGTTATTTTAGGTTCATCATCAACCTTAAAGTTTTGGACTTTTTCAGTAGCCATCACTTTTGTCTTCTTGATATTCAGCTGTAATCCTACTTTGGCACTTTCTGCTTTAACCTTCATCAGTAGTATTTGCAAGTCTTCACTGTTTTCTGCCAGTAATGTAGTATCATCTGCATATCTTGAATGGTCAATGTTCCCTCAATCAATTTTCACTCCACATTCATCTAAACTTAATCTGATTAAAAATACATGCAAATTAGAGACCATTCTGTTTCTCCATATTTTGTCCTAACAGTAGTGCCCAGAGCATAGGTTGCACATCAAAACAATCAAATATTGTGGCATACCATTTCTTTTAGAGCCATCCATAGATCTTCATGATCCACATAGTCAAAAGCTTTCCTGTAATTTATGAAACACAAGCTGATTTTTTGTGAAATTCTTACATATGTGCCAGTGATCTACATAAATTTGCAATATGATCTCTAGTGCTTCTTTCTTTCTTGAAATCAGTTTCAACATCTGGCATGTATTGTTCCATATATAGTAACAGTCTTTGTAGTAAGATTTAAGCATCACTTTGTTTGCAAGAGAAATTAATGCGCTGGTCCAATCGTTGCTGCATTCTTTGATATCTCCCTTTTTATATATAAATTGTATCAGATCCATTCGGTTTAAGGAAAGAAGGTATTGTTATCCACCAATAATTTGTAACCATTAAAGAAGTCACTCAGTCAAAATTAGAAGTCATCAACAGAAGGGATTGTTCAGCCAAAAGCGCAGAAAAAATTGGGAAAATTTTTTCCAAGCAATAGTTGTCAATAGCTATATGCTTGCTGTTTGTTCTCAGAATGCTAAAATTCCCCTTATCAAAGAGGGAGAAAATATAAAGAAAGTTAGCAAGCATAGGATGAAATACTAAGAGTAGACCTCTTAAAGACTGGAGGCTGTTTAGAAGTCAGGTGGCAGAATGGTGAAACAACAGAGCAAAATGAACAAAGAATGACCAAAGTATTTGTCCTGGGAGCAGAAAATTCCAAGGTGACTATAGAGTGGTTTCTGTTAAATGATGCGTTTCAAAATATTGAATCCTTTCCCTTCCCTTCCTCTAGCCTTCAGCATTTATTTCCTAATTTACAGCAATTGAGGAGAAATTAACCAATTATTCAGAATCATATATATATAACAAAAAAATGACCCACCTGGACAGAGCTGCAAGTTTGAAAACAAACAAACAAACAAAAACCCTAGTTAATCCCAAACCCAGTGTACATATTAACTAACATCTGTTTTTTTGTGGTTGTGTTGGGTTTGTTTTTGATGTCAGCTTTCATTTGTAAGTAGAACACATTCACTAGCCATAATTTCATACCCTCAAACCAGCACAGTTTGAATGAACCACTGATCATAAAAATTTATCTATATTCAGTCTCTGAATTCTGCACTTGTGGGATCTCAGATTTGAGGAAAGACAGTTGTCTGCCTAAGACCTGGGACAATTCCTATCAATATGAATAACTTTCTGTTGAGGAAGATTTGCAGGTACTTATACTCTAGACTGGACAAAATAGGTGAGAGGGGTATTTTTAATGGGAAAAAGACATGAGGGCAATATGTTATTAGCCCGTCTCTCATTATATCAGTCTTTCCCTTCAAATCAAAGGCCTTGCAGCTATATTCTGTTTTTAAAAATCTGGAAATAATTGCAGAACTGCACATCATGTGTAGTTCCAGCTGTAGGAGTGGTAATTACTAAACATTTTGTTGTCATTAAAAAGTTCCAACAAACAATCTATCATATCCCCTTTTTACTGAACATTCTACTTCTGAACACCTGCTTTAACACCAAAAAAGTCGATAACACCCTTGTAATTATAAAAGAACCGTGCAGTATTGCTTTTTTACTATAACTAGTAGGTCTAAAAGCTATGGATACTGCTGTGAACAATAAGTATTATAGAAATGCCAGTAGAAGCCAGTAGACAACTCTGTTGTTATTGTACAGGATTAACCCACTCAGTCCAGTCCAGGAATGTGAGGGAACCCTGCACTTTCAGCACATTCAACAACAAACCACGAGGTAGTCTATACCCTCTCTGGTTTTCAGAACAATTTGCCACCAGAATCTCTTTCAATAGTCCCTGCCTTTCCTAAGGGAAGAGATTCAAACCCTTAGTTGGCATCTGGGGTTTACACATCAGCAGCTCTACTCAGAGATGCACGCTCCTGGCATGTTGCAAAGTATGTAAAACAGAATTGTTTATGAAGACATTTTTACAAAGGAAATAGGGCTACATAACTACAGACTGGCCCAGAAAAATGCACTGTGTTTCTATTGATGTAATACCATGTTCTGGATTGTTTAACCTGCCATGTTTTGTTCAAACTACAGCTCCATTTCAAATGCCTACAATTCCTAGTCCTATTGCATTGCTTATTAGATGTGTCATCCTAATGATTGTATTGATCTACATTGTGTAATCTGCTTTGCATCTCAGTGTGAGAAAGGTGAGATACAAATAAATAAATGAAAAACTGTAAAACAGCTGAGCAGAGAGCAGAAGTAAATGGACAGGTCTCACAATGAAGGGAACATCGGGGCTCTGCAGGGATCAGTACTGGGAATACTGCTATTTTATTGATATTTGGAAATAAGCAGCCAAATTATCAGGTGACATTGACATGTTCAAGATGGCAAGAACCGGCTTCCGGTCGAGCTAAGATGGAGGACTAACGCACTTCATGATCGTGTGAAGTGAGCGACAGCTGCTTTTGACAGTTTGGGCAGTTTCTAGCCCAACGCATCGCTCCCCAGCGAGGGGAGGGGACAAGCAGGCAGCCGAGCCCAAGAGGGAGTGTGAGGTTGGCGTGATTTAGCTTCGGAAGAAGCTGAAACAGGCTTTGATCTCCTCCCACGAAGAAGGCAAATGCCAAGCAACTCTCCAGCAGCTGATCGAGCTGGATTACCGGCATAAATCCTTCAACAGCCGACCTCTTGATGAAGGAGCAACAACAGTGAGTGAAAAGAAGCAATGCGAAACCCGTTCTGATCGCGCTAGATAACAATAAACGTACCGCTTACCTGAACTAAGATAAGATGCAAGTTGAAACAAGCGGTTGAGCGGATATAGTATAAACATTCAGAGAAACTTGATTCCGGAAAAGAAATTAGTTGATTGAAGGCTACAAAACTGCAAAAAACTATATTGTTTAACATTCCTGTGGTAAGGATCGAGATGTGCGCGCAGCTGAGAAATCGAAACTGACGAAATACATCGCGGGAAGAATAGGTCGGTGTAACCACAAAAGAGTGCCGAGTGGGTTGAAGAGGAAGAGGAAACCCTGGACGGGCTGTAATTAACAGGAAGTAACTCGGACTCTATAAGGCGCAGGACCGGATGTGAGTACATGCGAGCAGACGGGACCTGCAGAAATGGCAAACTGACCTACTCTATACCGGATTACCATAGAGAAGTTGCGCCCGACATTTTGAGGAGGACTTCAATTTAATTTGCTGTTTAAACGTTTATCAGAGGGTCTGTAAAAGCGAAAACAGATGGAACTGGCTGACCTGCAGGTTATCTTCTAGAAGAGACTGTTTGTCTGTGAATTTGAGCACTGCAGTGAAAATCGCCAAAACGGAGACCAGAAGGGGAAAGAAAAGAGCTGACTCAGACCCTGACATTAAACCAGTTGTGAGATCAAGGACAAGCTCTACATCAACCCCCAAAATGTCAAAAGAGAGGGAGAAGGAGAGGAAAGAGATGCAGACTGCCATGGAAGCGATGGAGAAAAGGATGATGGATGCGATACAAGCCATGGGGGAGCAGACTGAAAAAAAGAATGGGAGCTCAGATTGTTAAACAACTGGAAGAACAGATGGAAAAACAACTGGAGGCACAAATGGCAAAGCAAACTCAGATCCATTTGAAACAACTTGAGGAAGTCCAAGAGAAAAACATAACAGCAATAAAGGAATTGGTTACTTCAGAAAGAACTTAAAGCAAGCAAGAGATAGAAGGAGTCAAAAAAGAAATACAGGATAATGCAACCAAAACTACAGAAACGGAAGAGAAGATGCAACAAATGGAGGAGAAACAGGATTCTTTGACTCAACAACTTAGAAGATCTGAAACAATGATGGAGTTCAGAAGGATGCAAACTCATCTGAGATTTAGAGGTATCAAAGAGAAAGAAAATGAAAATATAAGAGAGGAGATGATGAAGGCGATAACTCTATTCTTGGGCGAAGATGAAGGATCAATGGAATCAGACTTTGATTTAATTTATAGAGTGAACTCCAGAATTGCGGAAAAGAAAAATTTACCACGAGATGTAATTGTACAATTTGTGACAAGAACAACAACAGAAGACATCTTTAAGAAACAATTCACCGTCCCGTTTGAAATGGAAGGAAACAAAATTATGGTCATGAGAGAGCTCCCAAGAGCAATACTTCAGGACAGAAAAAGGTATAAACCTTTGGCTGACAAACTGAAGGCGTTGAACATCAGATATAGATGGGAAATTCCGCAAGGTTTATCCTTCACATACAAAGGAGGGAGGATTCTGATCAGATCGGTGACGGATTTTTACAAATTCAAAGCGGACAATTTAGATGACTTTGGAGAACTTTAAATTAAAACGCATAATGGATTACAAATTGTTGTCATGGAATGTGAATGGATTAAATTCACCAAACAAGAGGAAAAGAATCAATTATTGGATACAAAAACAAAATTGTAATGTGATATGCTTGCAAGAAACTCATATCAGAAAACAAGATGTTAAATATTTAAAAAATGTTAAATTAGGATTGGAATTTTGTTCTTCGGCCCTAAACAAGAAGAAAGGAGTGGTGACATATGTGAAAAATCACTTGCAACCTAAAGAAATTTTTAACGACTTGGAAGGGAGATATGTGGGTGTGGAAGTTATGATCCAACAAAAAAAGACACTGGTGATCAATTTATATGCACCCAATGGAGCAAAGGAGAAATTTTTTAAGGACTTAAATGAGCACCTACAAAAACAAACTTATGACCAAGTCATTATGGCTGGAGACTTTAATGGAACTATAGACCGCTTGGACAGAAAACCACAAAAAGGCAACGAAAATAGTGGAAAATTGCCAAGGAACTTTTTTGAAATAGTCAAACAGGAAAAATTAGAAGATGTTTGGCGGAAATGGAACCCGACACAGAAAGACTTTACATTTTATTCCAATAGACATTGTTCTTTTTCCAGAATTGATATGATTTGGATGTCAGAAGAATTGTCAATGAAAACACATAAAATTGAAATTTTGCCCAGATGTAATTCAGACCACAACCCTGTTGTGTGGAGCTCTATAGAAAGGAACAAATCCTTCCTTTGGAGAATAAATGAAGATTTGTTGGATAAAAAAGCTGTAGTAGAATTGCTAAAGGAAGAAACAAAACAATTTTTTAAAGAAAATTTAAACAAAGAGACCCCGATACAGGTTGTGTGGGATGCCTACAAAGCCGTGATGAGAGGAATCCTCATCTCGCAAAATGTGAAGCAAAAAAAGGAAAAATTTCAAAAACAAGCAGAAGTGTTGGAAAAAATAGCCCAAAAAGAAAAAGAATTAAAAAAGAAACCTGGGAAAAAGAAAATCATCAAAGAATTGCAGTTGCTAAGAGAGCAACTGAATGAAACTTTGAACCATGAACTCTATTGGAATTTAAAGAAGTTACAGCAAAAATCTTTCGAAGGGGCAAATAGACCGGGAAAATATTTAGCTTGGCAACTTAAAACTAGAAAAGAAAGAAGAATGATAACCAAAATTATAGAAGATGGAAAGGAATTCGTTGACCCTAATGGTATAAAGAGAAGTTTCTTCAAGTATTATGCCAAATTATTCCAAGCAACTAGAACTGATCTTGAGAAGATTAGAACATATCTGGAAGAAAGTCCACTATCTAAAATAAGCAGTGAATTTAAGGATTTATTAAATGGTCGAATTCAAAAAGAAGAAGTGACGAAGGCGATTGAAGAATCGAAGTTGGGAAAGGCGCCAGGGCCGGACGGATTTACAGCAAAGTTTTATAAAAAAATGAAAGAGGAAATTCTTCCGGCCATGGAAGCTTTATCCAACGAAATAAGAGAGAACAAAAAGGTGCCAGATTCATGGAAAGAGGCAATTATTTCACTGATACCAAAGGAAGGACAAGATCTAACAAATGTGAAGAACTACAGGCCAATCTCTCTTCTAAACAATGACTACAAAATCTTTGCAAAAATTATTGCAGAAAGGGTGAAAAACTATTTACAAACAGTGATTTCGGAAGACCAAGCTGGTTTTTTACCAAAAAGACAGATTCGTGATAATGTAAGAATAGTAATGGATGCAATTGAATATTATGAGAAGCACCCAGAAAAAGAAGTAGCTTTATTATTTGTTGATGCAGAAAAGGCATTTGACAATCTTAACTGGAATTTTATGCTACAAATGATGGAAAAAATAGAAACGGGACAACAATTTAGAAACTGTATTGAAGCTATCTATTTTGAACAAACTGCAAAATTGAATGTGAATAAGGAAGTGACAGATAACTTCAAGGTACAAAAAGGTACAAGACAGGGTTGTCCTTTGTCACCGCTATTATTCATATGGGTACTGGAAGTATTGTTACAAAAAATACAGCAAGACCAAGAGATAAAGGGATTGACACATAAAGGATTTAAATACAAGTATCGAGCATTTGCAGACGATGTTATGTTTATTGTGGAAAACCCGATTGAAGAGTTACCATTACTATTCCAAAAGATAAAAGATTTTGGAGAATTGGCTGGATTCTATGTGAACAAAAATAAAACGAAGCTTATTTGTAAGAACATGACGAAACAAAAACAAGTGGAACTACAAGACCTGGTACAATGTGAAGTAGTAAAAAAACCGAAATATTTAGGCATTGAGTTAACGGCGAGAAATATAGACTTATACAAGAATAACTATGAAAAATTATGGACCAAGTTAACTCAAGACTTTAAGAAATGGGATAAAATGAACTTATCATTGATGGGAAGAATATCAGTTATCAAAATGAATGTCTTACCACGTTTGATGTTCCTGTTCCAAACAATACCAATACTTCACAAGACGGATATGCTACTTAAATGGCAACAAGAACTATCAAAGTTTGTTTGGGCAGGCAAGAAACCGAGAATTAAGATGAAAATACTCTGTGATGCCAAAGAAAGAGGAGGATTACAGCTACCAAATCTTAGACTCTATTATGAAGCGGTCTGTCTAACCTGGATGGAACAATGGGTGAAATTGGAGAATGATAAGCTATTGGGGCTAGAAGGCCATGATTGTAGGTTTGGTTGGCATGCATATTTGTGGTATGATAAGACAAAAATGGATAGCTTTTTTAAGCTTCATGTGGTGAGAAAAGCATTATTTGTGGTATGGCTGAGATATAAAAAATATTTCAGTGATGTAAGACCATTATGGATTGTACCGGTAGAAGTGTTAAAATCTTACTCAAGACAGAGAGGTAAGGACTGGTTGCCATATAAAGACTTAATTAAAAAAGAGGGAACAGAATGGGTAATGAAAAAGCAGAATGAAATTCAATATGATTATGAATGGTTGAAATACATGCAGATTTATGATCTTTTTAGATCAGACAAAAAAAATTATGGTTTTAGAGAGGAAAAAAATGAAATGGAAAATGTTTGGGAAAGTAAAGGGGGAAAAAATATCTCTAAAATGTATAAAGTGTTGTTAAAATGGTTTACTGAAGATGAAACTGTGAAAGAGCAAATGATAAAATGGGCAATAAATATGAATAAGGAAGTGTCTATTGAAACTTGGGAATATTTGTGGAAAAATTCTATTAAGATATCGCCTTGTACCAATGTCAAAGAGAATTGTTATAAAATGATGTATAGGTGGTACATGACTCCGAAGAAAATTGCAAATATGAACCAGACTATGTCAAATAAATGTTGGAAATGTAAGACCCATGAGGGCTCATTTTACCATATGTGGTGGACTTGTGAGAAAGCTGTAGACTTTTGGACAAAAGTCCACAGGGAAATACAAAAAATATTGAAATGCTCTTTCAAAAAAGCACCAGAAATTCTGCTTTTGGGACTGAAAATGGAAGAAGTCAATACGACTAAAAAGACTTTACTCTGGTATTTAATAACAACAGCGAGAATGATATATGCACAATTTTGGAAAACAGAGAAAATACCAGAGATAGAAGACTGGATACAAAAAGTTCTGTTCATGGCTGAAATGGATAAAATTACAAAAAAACTGAACAACGATGAAGACGACTTTTTTTTCAAGAATGGAGTGACTTTAAAATATATCTGGAAAAGAACTGGGATGTGAAACAAAACTTAATATGTTTAGATCAATATTAAGTCAAATGAAGTTATCTTGAGATTGTAATGATAAGAAAAATGATATAATTGATGTAAAGTAATGTGAAATGGGGGGGAAGCATTGCGGGAAGCCACGGAAGGGAGGGGAGGAGATGGGAATGGGGTAAACAATGGAAAAATGAAATGGTTTAATTTAAATGTTGTATTCCTATGGAAAAAATAAAAAAAATTGTTTACCAAAAAAAAAAAAAAAAAAGATGGCAAGAACCAAAAGAGATTGAGAAGACTTCTGAAAGGAGTGCTCCAGTACGGATAAGTAGGCAACAATATGGGAAATATTTAGAAAATTTCTATGCCACCCGTCCAGAGAAACTTCTCAGGGTGCTTTACACAGTAAAACATGATAAAATGTTAAACAGCATTAAAATACTTTAAAAAGAATAAAGAAGTTTTAGAGACTCATTGGTGGGCCACCATACATAGGGACTAAGTGGCCTTAGTGGGCTATAGTGTACAGCAGATATAGCCTTGGTTTATCATCCTTGGTCAGAATTCATGAATTAAATGTTTAAAATCATTCCTAGGTGAAAACCTGAACTTCATCTGATGGCCATAAAATAAGTGGAAAAGGAAAATTCATATAAATAAATCTGTACACGGATTTACCATAAATGGTATGGGTTTCATGCACTAATAGAGTATTTGTTGCTTTATCCATTTAATACAGTGCAAATGTATTTCTGTTCATGTTTCCATTTCCACTGAGATTGAGTAAATGTATCAGAGGATATCACCTACTAGATTCACTATTAACATCTAAAACTGCAAAGGGCAGCTTGGACTATTTTCTGAGAAGAAAATCTTCTTAGAGGTGCCACTGGACTCTAAATTTACTCCAATCTACGAATGGTTATTCAAAAGTTTCAAGGGGCTGAGATTTTGGACTGCGTACATTTAATTTTCTTCCTAACTCATGTAAAAATTACATCAATTAATGCTTAGATTTACAGCAGTGTTATTTGTGTGTGTGCAGAATAGTCCCCTTCATCCCACCATCTGCCTTTTTGGCCACCACTCTCCTCCTACCCTGCACCCCATAAACTGCTTTTTAAATGCTGTCCTCACCACAGGTGAGTTCTTTTCTTTATCCAACCTGTCAACATGATATCAATTTGTTTCATGAAAATA
Source organism: Gekko japonicus (assembly GCF_001447785.1). Taxonomy (NCBI): domain Eukaryota; kingdom Metazoa; phylum Chordata; class Lepidosauria; order Squamata; family Gekkonidae; genus Gekko; species Gekko japonicus. Next base: position 1,432,359 of record NW_015166424.1, read on the forward strand.
TTTCCCCCCTATAAATATTAGAAGTAACTTTATAACAGCCAGCAACTGCTGTGTGTAAGAGGCTAATTCTGAAATGATTTAATCAATTTGTACCAATGAAATCTCATGTCAAAGTCTGTAGGTACAATGCATATACATTTCAATGTCTGAACTTTTACACCCATTTTGTTTTTTTCTTTTTTGAACAGAAATGAATGGCAGGCATTTACTTCTGCAGAACGACACAATGTCCACGGCAGCATAAAGGCAGGGCCAAACTATATTCTCCCTATCCCTGACACTAGGGGGAATGGGTAAAATGTTGACCATATCTGAATTCAGTTACCTTTATTTTTCTTACATAAGTGACAGAAAACTATTTGCTTCTATGGAAGAACGAAACAAGGCTGCTTACTAGGGGGAGGAATGCCCTTTAGCCTTCATACTAACAACCCCAGTTTTGTGGGGTAGAGGATGGGTTTTGTTCTTCCCTCACTTGCACCCCCCAACTGCAACTCCCAAGAAGCAAAGCATTCTCATTCACTTCTGTAGCACAAAGTAAATTCAGTCCGTAATAATGGGGTGATATTTCTGAAAACAAACTCAGACATGTTTAAAACATGATGTACTCCAACTGTGGAACTAGAATGGGACTCTGTTCAAATAAGTAAAATATATAAATAAAAATCTCTTGTTTTCAAGGTCCGGATGAAGGTCATTGAACACTGTCAAGACAAGCAGATGGATATATACTGTGGTCCCCCATAGATGGTAATTGTAAATTATTTCTAAAATTCTCCTGAAAATGCCTGAAGTCATCACCAGGCACTTGATAAAGCCACATCTTTTGCACAGTAGGGCACAGTTGCTGAAACAAATGTTGCTTGGTGTAAGAAAATCAGTATAAATTATAGCTTAGTCATGCAGTAAAAACTCTTTAAAGTGTTCCTTTGCAGGCACTGATTACGAGAAGTCGTCATGATCAAGTAGTCTCCTTGCAATCTAGTTAATGTTATGCAAGGTATTGGAGTATGTTGGAAAGTTAGAAAATAGACCATGGAATCAGAATTATTCAAATATATCCACAGAAAGAATTACAAGCAAAAAATCCCTGCACAAGTCTTCCAAATTAGCTCATCAGTTTCTAAAGACACAGTGAAAGAAAAGTTGGTTATGTTTTTCCATTCTTTCACAGAAATACCATGCCGTGCTGTTTGGGAGCCATGTTTTTCAGGGTTTGTGTGTGTGTGTGTGTGTGTGTGTTTTGGGGGGGGTATGGCACAGTGATATATGTGGAGACTTGCATAAAGTTGTGGATGAAGGTTTGAGGGGACAAAATTTTCCACAAACCACATACGGTCTCATCTGTACTTGGTCCTGTGTGTGGAAAACTTTTTTTTAAAGTTAAGAAGCTGAGAAATTAATTTTTCATAAAGGTTTTGTAACTAAGCTGCTTAGCCAATGGCTAATTCTCACAGTTTACAACTGTAGAGGTTTCAAAGATGGAAACCTGTGCATAACTTGATTTTTTTACATTTATACCCCACCTCTTTGCCCTCACAAGGGCCACCAAGGCAGCTAAAAACTAAAACATACATAGTAAAACCACATTTTAAAACCATTAAAACCAACCAGAAAACAACACCTCATTAAAACAATTAACCAGAAATAAAAACATACAAATACATGGAAACAACAATAAAAACATTTACAAGAATTAAAACATTGGGCATGAAAGAAAGATCAAATAAAACATCGAGCAGGAAATAAAAAAGGTCTTCACCTGCTGGTGAGAGATAGCAATAAAAGGGGATAGATGAATCTCCATGGGGAGTTTCAGAGTCTTGGTGCCAGGACCAGTATGGCCTTCTATTGGGTTGCTACCTGCTTAATTTAAGAAGGCAGGGCCATCCAAAGCAGGACCTCTGAAGGTCTGTGACAGACTGTACTTTAAAAGCTCATAAGTGCTGTGTAAACATATAATGGACTGTGAAGGGTTAATGCCTCACAGAGCTGCAGAGCCTTGAGTGACAGGCTGCTCAAAAGAATTTGATTGGTTAGTGCCAGTTGAGCAGAAAGACTTGGGAATTGATTGCTGAAGAGAACTCAGTTTGAGTTTAGCCCTGACTGTGGAAAGTTTAACTCTGACTGAAAACATTTTCATACTGACTGAGGACTGGGAAGGTTGGCAAGGAGGAGTGGGTGGATCAGTGACAACCTCCATTTGGGCAAGGAAAAAGGATAGATCTTCTAGTGAGAGAAGTGATTCCCTGCGCCGTTGATAAGGGAGATAGCTCTGTAGAGCACATCCCTGGTGTGCTCAGAGAAGGAATTTGGATGCTTGTTAGTATGTCCTGAAACCTGGAAAGTCTGTTAAACTCATGAAAGTATGCTGGAGTGTTTGGGAAACACCAAAACAAAAGCCTCTCATCTTAAAGATTCTAAGACTGAGTGAAAAGTTTAAAACTCTCACTTGCTGGAAACAAATAAACTGTAGTTTGTGAAAATATTGTTGCCTCAGAGTTCTTATTGATTTACCTCAGACATCTTACCCCTGATTTCACCTGACCTTTCCCCCTCTACATTGAATATCTTTTGTTAATCTTTGAACTTTAAAAAGCCTTTGGTGGGCCATTTTCAGAAGTTTAACTTAAAGAGTGTGAACTTGTCTCTTCCCTCAAGTTCTTGGGTTGAGCCAGCATCAAAATACAATAAAGTGAAAGGGTGGGACAGTCATTTATCTTCAGACAAGAAGAAATAATATATGAGGGGCTACTCAGTCAGAAAGGGGAAAAAAGAGGGGCAATCCTGCATCTGAGTGAGGGAATGGGGCTAGGTCGTCATAATGTCCATAGTAGTGATGCAGGCTCATAAAGGAGTAGATAGTCCTTCAGGTCTGTTGGTCCCAAACTGTCTGTCTGTCTTTGTTTAAAACATTTATTAGCTGCTGTTCTTTCTTTCAGAGCTCAAGGTAGCTTACAATAGATAGAAATACACTAAAATACATAAAATATATAAAATCACAATTTAGGACTCCTTGAGTCAAATGGAGTGCTAAATGAAATTGTCTGCAGCTGCCTTCTAAAGATCTAAAGTGGAGGGATTTAAAAGCTCTAAAGGGCTGTAAAGACAAACACCATCACCTTGATCTGAACCTGGGAAAAAAATTGGGAGCCAGTATCGATGGGCCATGACTGGAGTTACAATAGCCCCTATGACCCACTGCAGTCAACAACCTGGCTGCAGCATTCTGCACCACTTATTTCTGAACACTTTTCAAGGGCAAACTATTGCAGAGAACATTGCAGTAATCTAATCTAGATGTAACCATGGCATGCACCATGGTGGCTAGATCTTTTCCACCTAGGAAAAGCCATAGCTGTCTAACCAGTCATAGCAGGTAAAAGGAACTCTGGGCCACAGGTGCCACCTGCTTATCCAATAGTAGGCATAGATCCAAGATTCTCCCCAAGACTATGGACCTGTTCCTTCAAGGGGAGAGCAACCTCATCTGGAATGTATGATACCTTAAATCCTGGACCAGACCTTCCAGTCATTAGTAGCACTTCTATCTTGTCAGGATTAAGCTTCAGTTTTAAGTTGGTTATATGTAATTTGATGGGCAAATTGGCAAAATAATGTAGTAATTGTAGTAGTAGTAGAAATGTCCATGTCCATGCAAAGAAGAGATTAAATGCATGATCTGATATCAACAGCTTTGGACTTGGCCTTTCCTCTGTATACAGTTAAATAGATAAACGTAATGTGTGACCTACACTGTCCAGTTTCCTAGGCACTGTGGTGCCCTGACAATCATTAGTGTTATAGGCCTCACAGGATCATTAAAGAAAGTGATTGTAAGGCTAGCACCTAATCCCAAATTTGGGAAGACGAGCCCTCTTGGATCAGACCACCTAGTCCAGCAGCCTCTTTCACACAGCAGCCAACTAGTTGCCCTGGAAAGGGAGGCTTGTTTAAGACTGGAAAGCCTGCAAAACAGGGTCTTGTACTTGAAATAGCTTCAGATTACTGCTATAAATTTGGGTTGGGAAACCAGACCATTTGAAAAGAAAAGTTATGAATGAATCTTCTTTTCCTGTATTTTGTTTTAAGCAAATTCTTATAATTTATCACTCCTATCAGCTAGCAATTGTTTGATGACAGGATTTAAATCTTGTGTGTCTTGAGATCTTTATGAAGAAAGTGGGCATGGAGACTTTACTTTTAGTGTGCTGTCCTTCCTTACTGCCAAGTCTAATTGTCTCCACCCTCAAAGGAGTCTCGCCTTTAATGTGTATGCTTACTGATGAGGACATCGATGCTCTGTGAGTGCAAATTGCTTTTCCGTGTGAAACTTAACAGCGGGGTGCTGGCAGATGGAAATGGAAGCAAAAGATAAGCTAAAATGTTCCTTTTATGACTGCAGTTATTAATGTCAAAGGATATCATTTGGGTAAAGAAAGGAAGCAGCCCAGTGGGATGTTTCAGCGTCTCACTCCTACTGTTTTTCCATAGCCATAGAGAGGGCTTTATAATCCTTTGCAGCACTTGTAAGACACCACAAGTATTTGCTTTCAATATACCAGCGAACACATGGGCTGAAGATGACTCATGAGTTTTATAGGACGATTCAGCCCTGCATAACCTTCAGTGCTCTCTTTGACTGAGTCAAAGCCACTTTTTCATGTTTAATTTATTTATTTATTAGATTTTTATCCCGCCCTCCCGCAAAAGCAGCTCAGGGCAGCTTACAACATTAAAACCAATAAAATGATACAATACATCTAAAACAGTCAATAACAATTCAATAAAACCACAAATTTATACAACAATACAGTTTACAGTTTACACATGGCGGCGAGCCATAAAGTGCTATGATAGTTGGTCTGGACTATTAAACGCTTGGCGAAATAGCTCCGTCTTTACTGCTCTGCGGAATTGGTGGAGGTCCCGGAGAGCGCGCATTTCCTGTGGGAGCTGGTTCCACCATGTTGGTGCAGCCAAGGAGAACGCCCTAGCTCTTGTGATTGTTAACCTGGCGTCCCTAGGGCCAGGGGGGACTAAATGGTCCTGCGACTCAGATCTCAGTGCCCTTGGGGAAACATACGGGGAAAGGTGGTCCCGCAGGTAGGCAGGCCCCAGACCATAAAGGGCTTTAAAGGTCATAACCAGCACCTTGAAGCGTATCCGGAATGCTATAGGAAGCCAGTGCAGTGCCCTCAGCACCGGTTGGATGTGTTCCCTCACGGGGAGACCCATCAACAACCTGGCTGCGGCATTCTGCACCAGCTGCAGCTTCCGAAGTTGCCCCAAGGGCAGCCCCATGTAGAGAGCATTACAGTAGTCCAACCTCGAGGTGACCATCGTGTGGATCACTGACGCCAGATCGTTGCATTCGAGGAAGGGGACCAACTGCCTAATCAGCCGTAGATGGTAAAAGGCTGCCTTGGCAGTGGCTGCTACCTGGGCCTCCATTGTCAAGGAAGCATCCAGGAGCACTCCCAAACTCCTGACCCTCAGAGCTGGCACCAATGGCGCCCCACCGAAGGCCGGAAGTGGGACTCCTACCCCCGTACCGCTCCGATCCAGGCATAGGACCTCCGTCTTCGTCGGATTTAGTTTCAGTCGACTCAGTCTGAGCCAGTCCGCTATGTCCCGCAGCGCCCGGTCCAGATCTTCCGGGTTAGAGCCAGACCGGCCGCCCAACAACAGATAAAGCTGGGCGTCATCCGCATATTGATGACAACCCAGCCCATGCCTCCGGGCAATCTGGGCAAGGGGGCGCATATAGATGTTAAACAACATTGGCGAGAGCACTGCTCCCTGGGGCACTCCACAAACCAGTGGGTGCCTCTGGGACGTACTCTCACAGAGTGCCACCCTTTGTCCCCGACCTTGGAGGAAGGAGACAAGCCATTGCAAGGCGTGCCCCCGAATCCCCACATCGGCGAGGCGGTGGGCGAGCAACTGGTGATCGACCATGTCGAACGCAGCCAACAGGTCCAACAGCAGGAGCGCTGCCATCCCACCCCGATCCAGGTGCCTACGGAGGTCATCCGTGAGGGCGACCAGTACTGTCTCAGTCCCATGGCCTGGGCGGAAGCCAGACTGAAACGGGTCCAGCACCTGTATTTGGATGTCAGGGATCTGTCAACAAGAAAGAAACATTTTGCTCACCTCTTTTTCTCTGGTTAATACAAGCAACAGTGATTGGTGGAGTGCAAAAGACTATTGATTTCCCTGATTACGTAAGGGTAACATCACAATACAAATGTCTAGTTGCACCATGCTACATATGAAAGTCTTGTTGCTTTCAATGGGACATCCAACTATGTATCCTTCAGCTAAGCATGTTGGGTAAAAAGAACAATTTGAACTAATCAGTACATGACTTCATGGTCTTTGCAGTGCAGTGCTAAACCCAGTTACATCACCCTAAGTGCATTCACTTCAGTGGACTGTGAATGCTATAACTCTGCTTAGGATAGCTAGATCCGAGTCCAGTAGCACCTTAGAGGCCAACAAGATTTTTGAAGTATAAAAGACTCAAAGCTCCCTCAGCGTATATGCCAAAAATCTTGTTGGTCTCTAAGGTGCAGTTGACTTCCCAGAATACGTTGGGGCAGTCCCTTTTGCTTTGAGGCATGTGCCACATTTCTCCTTTGCCTTATCACAATTCACAAGAGAGATTCCACATTCCTTCAACAACCTTTCAACACTCTGCATGCTCCTGTGCGCAAATTTCAAATGCCATGCATATAAGCTGTCCTGATGATTACAAGAGTCATTGCTAGTTTGACAAACTTGTCTCTCATCATTAACAGTTCCAGATTCCTCACTGGCATCCACAAGATAACGAAATCCATTTCTCTCTTCCACTTTGAATTCAAAATCAGGCCCCTGAGCAAGAATTTTACTCCCTTTGCCTTTCTCAAGCAATACAGCATGATCACTGTCCATAAGCTTTTTAGTTGAAATCGAATTATCAGCTGCTTCAGGAACTAGAGCCACATCTTGCAACTTAACATTAATTACTTCTCCACTAGTAGTGAGGAGTTCAATGGGTACTGTTCCTACACCTCTGACATCAGGCAATTCCTTATTGGCTTGAAAAATCTTTGGCCTATTGTTAGCATCAAGTTCAGAAAACAGTTCCTCATATTTGCAAATATGCATGCAGGATCCAGAGTCAACTCAAAATATTTTCTTATTTCCATCAACATCATCATCATCAAAAATTCTAAAAGCATGATCATTCCTGTTAGCATGGAAATTTCCACATCCGTTTGTCTGTAGTTTAAAACCTCTGCCATAATTTCCTCTGCCACTGGGTGTCTCGCCCCTCTGACCATGTGCTCAAGAGGGCTTTTGTCTGCCTCCTGCTTTAGATTCACAGTCTCTGGTATTCTAAATTCACAGTTTACAGCTTTATGATTTGCTCTACATATGAAACATTCAATTTTCCTTTTAAATCTGTGCCCATGTTTCAAACTCAGTACAGACATTTCATTAGACAAAGCCTCATCGCTGCTTCTTGAGTCAAATTCTTCCTTAAAAATTAACAATAAATCCTCAAGTATTAGATCATCCTTGTGCCTTAGAGTCAGAGCCAGATTTTTGTAACTTTGTGGTAGACCTCTAAGAATAGCAGTTATCATGTCAGTTTCATCAGGAGTCTTTCCTAACTCTTTAAGCTCATTATAGATGCCCATTAGTTTGCCCAGTTTCTCAGGTAAATGGTCAGTCTCTTTTACTTTAAAATCAAAGATCTGAGCCTTTAAGTAATAAATCTTACTGGTAGTCTTTCCTCCATATTTCTTTTTCAGATATTCAACCATTTCTTTTGATGTTCCCACAGTGTATAAATTTGGCACCAGACCCGGGAATTAGATTTTTAGCGTAGCCATCCTGTTTGTCAAAAGCACTTTTCTCTGGCTCATTTGCTGGGGGGGGGGGTGATTGTTAAGACATGCTGGGCCCCCTGCATTTGGAGCTTTACTTTGAGAAAACTTTCCCACCAAGAAAAGTTGTGGTGTTGCAATTTCAAGGGTGCTATTTTCCCAGAATTATGGAATGTACTCAGAGATGTGGGTGGTGTTTCTCTGGGTGTAGAAGATTCAGCTTCACTCATCTTTAGGTTGTAGCAAGCACACTGCAGGGACTCACAGGGTTAATTCCTTTCCTCAGGCTGTGCAGCTTGGAGTGGGAGACTTGAAAGCAATCAGCTCGGCTTTCCTCTTTCCTCCATCGGGGCTCCAAAGCGCGTGTAGAAAAAAAATCCAAAAAGCTTTCTCAGCTGCTCTCCAAAGTGCAGACTAGTATAAAATGGGATTCCTCTAATCAGCAAGAATTAAAGTGCTACCACCTTTTCTGGCTGCAGCTTTGTTTGGCAAAGAGCAGAAAAACTTTGCAGAAAAATTGTTCCCTTTTAAAATAAGCCTCTACCTGCCAGCTCAGCGCTCTCTCTCTCTCTCTCTCTCTCCCCCCCTCCAATGAACATCTCAAAAAAGAAAATGTCAACTGCTACCATTTAACCATCCTCTGCTACCATTTGTTGTAAAAATAGTCAAAAGTATTTAAAATATTTAGAGTATCAATGGATCTTGCTGTATTGGAAAGAAGAGATTTCTTTGCATTTAAAAACCTTAATTTATAAGGGTAAAAGGTATACAAGAAACCTACAAAATAACAAACTCCTACGAGCTACATTTTCTAAGCTGCTTACAGTTCAAATCATTGTTACACACTACACACAGATAATGGAGAATCCATCCTTCTTCTCGACCCCTAGAAAGTAAGTAACCTGAAAACAAACAACCAATCTGTATCACACCTTTTCCTGGGCTAATCCCCCACTGCCTCTGTGCCAGGTTTCCCTTCCAGGTCAGTCCAAACAATAGCAATACTAGGTAAACAAGTTAACCCTATAATGACTGGATTGTCAGACCTTGTAAGCACATACATTTCCAACAAAGCCCTCAGTGGGCTTTTAATTATGGCATTCTCGATCAGCTTAAAAATTGCTTGGGGGTCTGGTGGAACGAAGATGGCAAAGCAAAAACAGCCCAATGAACTGTTGTGTGTTCATGGGTAAAACATTTTAATAGATGTGACCTTTCTCCACAATGCACAAGAATTTATTTCAGAATATTTCAGACTGTTTTCTAACACAATGACTTAAAATGATAAGTTCGCTGCACTGGTGGCCAGTTGAGTACCGAGTCAGATTTAAGGTTATGGTATTAACCTTCAAGACCCTATAAGGCCAGAGGCCAGCATACCTGCAAGACTGTCTCTCCCTGTATGTGCCCTGTAGTGTCCTGTGCTCTTCAGACCAACACTGTTCAACAGTCCCCGGCCCAAAAGATGTACACCTCACCTTGACCAGGGCCAGGGCCTTTTCAGTCCTGGCCCCCGCCTGGTGGAACATGCTCCCAATTGAGATCAAGGTCCTGTGGGACTTATTGAAATTCTGTGGGGCCTGTAAAATGGAGCTGGTCCACCAGGTTTTTGGTTCAGGCAGTGGACATCAAAGAACATTGGCCTTCCCTGCCTCAAATGATCCCTGGTGCTTTTACATCATGGATGCCAGGAGGGACCGACATTCTAGTTAGAGCCTGTAACTGCTCTCTTTGGCATGAGCCAAGCTTGCACTGAAATAAGAAACTATTCACTAAGCAGCCAGTAGGTTATTTTAAATCAGTAATTAAATTTTACTCATTATTAATAATGTTTTAATGAATTGTTTTAACTAATTTAGGGTATGTTCTGTTGTTGGATGCCATGTTGTAAGCTGCCCTGAGCTTGTCTGCGGGGTAGGGAGGGCTAAAAATCCCAAAAATAAAATAAACATTGTGGTTCAGAAAACCACTCTTGGAGCTTCATGTTTTTGACTTTGGGGATAATGAAATTCTGAGCATGGATTCTATGGAAAAATGCAGACATTCATGAATATCCCAAAAGTGCTGAGGTGAAGAACTGCTATTACAGGACTGACATTCCCACCATAGCAGAATACATTAGAGAAGGTGCTTATAGGAATCAATAATCAATAGATTTTAGAAGTCATGCAGATATAATTTAATGAAATATACATTTTTGCTTTGTCCCTGCTGAAATCATCACAGCAAAAGTTCTACAAGAACATCACTTTCACCTCGGAGCCTTTAGCATAATTAAAAGTCTCCCCAACCCCATAACCAAACTGTAGGGTATGTCCTTCAGTAAATTTCTAAGTTCAGACAAAAGAGCTGAATGACACATTCTGCCCCTTCAGCAGACTTCCAGAAGGAAATCAGGCTTATGGAGAGTGAAAGAAAAGGAGTGGTAAAAGATTCAGAGATGAAGTGTAGCTATTGTTGAGGGAACTGGAGGGATATGGAAGAAGACCTTCACTCCTATACTTTGGATGTGGGTAGGTAGGTGACTGTGTTCCCATTATCAGTTCTTTCCACAATCTTCAGCCTTGGAGTCATCTATATATCGGGCGGAATGAAGCCTGTTCTGATCTAACCCATGTTCAGACCTTCAAATGCATATTTTCTGAATGTGCATTTCAGTGAATGGGAATCATGCCTGCTAGCCCTGCTCCCAAAGTCCGTGTGTTCTGAACAGAGTCCAACAAACATATGTGAACAGGCTGTTTAAACTACACAGTTAGGGACATCGCTTTTCGCAGAGTTACTGATCAGACAAAACACCATGTATGTATACTCTTGTATACACGTAGGGCTGTGTTCGTACCTTCTGCTGACTGGATAGGGGGCAGAGCCAATGGGTGCAGCTCCATATCCATCCCACATGCAAAGGATGAGCGAAATAAAATGAACCCACACAATTAGGTGGCCCAATTTTGTACTGTTTTCACTTCAGACTGCAGGTGTGTGTTCATATTTTTCATGTCCTCATTTAATAAAGCTCCCTACATGTACCGACCTAGCGTATTATGCTGTTATAACTCTCTCTTATATACTAGTTTACTACATGAAGGGTGTTTTTTTTAAAATTTGAATTGAGAATTCAAAAATATGATTGCTCCTTCCTACACAATCTTTTTTTTTTAAATAAGCTTTATTCCCTCTCCTAAAAAGGAGAGATATTTCTTTTAAGTTCAAGAAATAGGGTGGGTATATAGCGGGGTAAAGAATAGAATGAGTGGTGTTATTATTCATATTAGTAAGTTAATCTGTTAGTACTCAAAGCTCTAAGTCCATAAAGTCCATCTTCGGTCGTCATTCTGTTAATCAATGTTAAACAAAATGTTTAATTTGTTAGTAGTGTCCTTCTGGTGTGGATTTTTTCCAAGTATAATCCAAAAAATAAAATCAAAGTTTTTTAAACTTTGGGGTCCTTTCCTTTTTTATCTCTCAAATTATATTTTGGTCCAATCGCTCCTTCATCTTCATCATCTTTCACCTCTCCCTCTGAGCTGCTGTCGTCCACGCTTAATGTTGACATCCACTTGGCTAGCTCTGCTCCCTCTTCTTTACTGACATGCCTTTTCAAGAATTCTTGGGCCTTAAAGATAGAGTCAATTTTTTCTCTTTTGTCTTTGAACTTGAACGTCAGCCCTTCGGGTATCAGCCATTTATATCCTGTTTGATGGTTTTGCAAGAAAGTGGTCAATCCCTTGTATTCCTTTCTTTTCATTCTAATTTCAAATGGAACATCTTTCAAAATTCTGATTAATTGATCTCCGATTTTCAGGGGTGACGCAGATGTAGTCCTTAAAATTTGGTCCCTGAGACGTTGTTTAGTGAATTTCACGACCACTTCAGCTGGCAACTTATTTTTTCTCGTAAAGTTGGTGTAGGCCCGATAGGCCAAATCCATCTCTTCCTTTATTTTTTCCGCTTCGTTGCCAAGCAGTGGTGCTAAGGCTTCAGCCAAG
>NW_015166424.1:1444464-1448757 GCF_001447785.1 Gekko japonicus
TTTTTCTGCTTCTCTTCGGGACAAGTCCCTTTTTCTACTTTTCTCTCCCACCCAGAAGGTAAACGTTTATGTCGTTTTATGCTTTACCCCCCCGTTTTTTTCGGTTTTGCAAGAGTCTTTCGTGAGGGAGCGGGGGGGGGGTAGAGCCCTCCCTTCCCCTTTCTCCTCCAGCCGCTTCTCTAATGGGGGGGTAAGCTTGCCGTTTTAGTTCTCAGACGTCCACTTACGATTTCGCTTGTCTTCATTCTAAAAAGAGCTTTGTCGCATCACCACTCCGCTCCACCGGTGGCGTTGCTAAACCCCTTCAGGGGTCAAGTCACAGCCGGGGCCGTTTGGGGTAAATGGGAGAGCCTCAATTCCCGACCATCAGATCGGCAAGAGGCTTCCCCCTAGCGCACCCCCTGGTTCGGAGCCCTCTCTCTGAGGGCTCCTTAGGATCTCCGCTGGCGCGGGACCCCCCCCGGGCTGTGCTTGGGCGATCCGGCTCTGGGAGACGTCCCAAGAGCCGGTCGCCATCCGCGCCGCCGAAACCGGAAGTCCCGCATCTCTCCTTCCTACACAATCTAAAGTGGCACGGTCTAGAATTCTATCACCTCTTTTTCTCTAATGTGTAGAATGACTCTTTGGTTGTATAAAATACTAGCAATTTAGCATCTGCATTCCTAGCATCTTCCCAGATGATAGAAGATGGAGTGAAATGATGAAGAATATGTTATTCACCCTTTTGGAGTCACTTCAGGCATGTAAAGGAAAGTCTGGGGCCCAAACTATTCATATTTCAGGCCATTAATTTGTCTTCATCCTTTCTTTAGTCTCATTACCTTATGCATTTACTATGTCAGCTTTATTTCAAAGACAACTGAATTATTGTCATCCTGGAGAAAAGTTATATCTGTGTATTTTTTCACACCTCCAACAGGCTTTGACCCAGACAGAGCAAAGGCATTTGGGGTTTTGCCAGTTAATAAACACCTAACATTAGTTCATGGCCATTTATTGGAAACAATTTTGGGATGCATAGCTTGATGGGCATGAGAAACTATGCTTGCCAAGCAAATATAGGAAACAGTTATAAAACAAAGCCCAGGAAAATAAAAGTATAATAGACATATCTGATTTAAAATAGGACTCAGACCAATAAAGTAATATGAGCTGTAATATTGTATAATACTGAGAAGTATTGATTTCCAATTTTTCATTCACATTATACGATTCTTGGAGACAGATGCTTTATACTTACTTACATTGAGTAAAAAAAAGCCCCACAGACTCTTGATCATGAAGATTTTAAACATTACCCAAGCATCACAGAAAAAAAGAAGAACTTTTAATGGAGAGAATCAATAACAGTTGCTGTGGCATTTCAGGTAATTTTTAAAGAGATATAGGAGCGTCATGATATTTACTGACCCGTGCTGCCCAAATCATTGTCTAGTGTAAAAGCGTTTTGCTAGTGGAAAGCAATGACAAGCAAGACTTCACTAGCTCCACGTATGTTAAGAAAACAATTTGCTTTCTCTTCATGGAAAGGATCATCAGTTCAAATCCACATAAGGCTTCCTGTGAGCATGCCTTCCAATCCTAGTGATGACACAAAATATGATCTAGTTCTGCTCACTTTTTCATCTGATCATAGGAGCAGCATCATAGCATCAAAAAAAAAATTCGGGTAACTGAAAAAAGACCACAGTTAGTGATAGTGCTGAATATATCAAGTGAGTATATTTTGTGCTATTCATATAACCCACTGGAGAGCTGTATAATCCTTGTATTCTGCACTACCATGATCCCCAGGCAGGGCTCTTTTTGTAGCAGGAACTCCTTTGCATGTAAGGCGACACACCCCTAATGTAGCCAATCCTCCAAGAGCTTACAGTAGCCCCTGTAAGACGAGCTCTGTAAGCTCTTGGAGGATTGGCTACATTAGGGTGTGTGTTGGCTTACATGCAAAGGAGTTCCTGCTACAAAAAGAGCCCCAGAGGGAATTGTTTCAGAGGGCAGCCATGCTGGTCCACAGTAGAACAGCTCAGTTTGAGTCCAGTAGTACTTTAGAGACCAGCAAGATTTTTGGGCTATCAGAGAAGGAGGAGGAGGAGATTGGATTTATACCCCGCAGAGCGGCTTACAAATTCCTTTCCCTTCCCCTCCCCACAACAGACACCCTGTGAGGTAGGTGGGGCTGAGAGAGCTCTTGACAGAAACTGCTCTTTTTTCAAGGACAGCTCTTATCAGAACTACGGCTTGCCCAAGGTCATCCAGCCAAGTGCAAGTGGAGGAGTGGGGAATCAAACCCGGTTCTCCCAGATTAGAGTCTGCGCACTTAACCACTACACCAGGCTGGGTTTTAGAGTCAATGGTCTCTTTATCAGATAATGAGCTGGAGAGGGAATTGTTTATTCTGCCAGTTTATGCACTCTATGAAATGTAGGTATGAGCAAAACAACACATTATGTTGAGTGCCATGATTATTTTTCCTGATATGTAAAAAAACAAACACAACTTAATGCAGCTGCTTAGGTGACATTGGCAGAGAGGTTTAAGTTTCCCCCTCTCACATTTTTTCCCTGTCCAAAACACCCAGCTCTTCCAGGGTGCATTTACTACAGGTATTCTTGGGGTTACAATACCCAAAGAAGTGAAGAAATATATTGACAAAGCCAGAATGGTGCTCAGAAACAGTTTACTACAAGACAGGCCCTAAAGAAATCCATATTCTAATAGCCAAATCTTTTTTTTCTTTTCAATAAGGTTTTTTTTATTTTGAACAGCATGAGGTGAAGCAGACGGTGGAAGCTGAGCCAGGTACCATGCAAGACAAGGCAGATTATGGTGCCTGGCCCAACCAAGCTCCACATGACGGTGGTGCCTGGCCTGGCTTGGCTGAGCCCCATGCAAGGCGGGACAAGGTGGACACTGGTGCCCAGCCTGTCCAAGCCCCATGAACAGGAAGGCAGATGGCATCTGGCTCAGCCAAACCCAGCGCAACATGAGGCAGAAGATGGTTGCCCAGCCTGGCTGAGCACAAGGAAAGGCAAGGAGAGGCAAGGACAGCCCCCAGCCTGGCAGAGCCATGGCAGAGGGTGGTCTGGCTGAATTCTGTGCAGGACAAAGTAAGGCTAAGGCTGGGGTCCAACCTGGCCAAACCCCACACAAGGCCAGGCAAGGTAGAAGGTGCTTCCCAGCCTGACCTAATACCACACAGGGCAAGACAAAGTAGAGGGCAGTGCTTGGCTCAGCTGAGCGGCAGATGGCAGTACCTGGTCCAGCAGAGCTCCATGCAAGGCAAGGCAGAGATTAGCTGGCGTGGCCTTATTGAGTGCCACACAAAGAGAGGTAGGTTTCATTCATTCATTCATTCAAGCCAAGCCCTGTGGTAAGCCCTGCACCTGCCCTCACAGACCAACACATGAGGTGAGACAAGGAGAGGAAAGTCTTGGCTGTGAGGAGAGGCACGGAAGAGGGCAGCACCCATCCAAGTCCCACACAAAGTGAGGCAATGCAGTAGGTGGCACCTGGCCTAGGTAGGGTTTTTGGGGTGTTGTTTGTTTTTTTAAAACTAAAAATAGGATAAAATTAAAAGGTACACCACACACACACACACACACACACAAGAGTTAACTAAGAAAGGCAGGGAGGAAAGGGGAGAGATTTTTTCGGGAAGTGTGATATTTACTGATCCTGAAGAGGTCTGTGGAAGCAGCAAGTCAAAGAAGGAAATGGCCAGCATTTTAGGAAGTGGAGGAGAGAGAAGGCCCACATACAAGTGGAGGGGGGTGGAGGACCCAAGAACACATATACACACTGCTGGGGAGCAGGGTGACATATATATAGGGCAAAACATATCCTGAGACAGGTTGATTCACTGCCAGAAGACAATGACTTGATGGTTCTACCGGAGGTACACAAAGGGGTGTAAGAGGCTGTATGGCTCTACAAGCACCAGATGGGAAGTGTAATTGGGAAGGTGAATAGACTTAAGCATTGATTAATCACTGCTTAATCAAGGGTAATGGGTGAAAGAGAAGTTAGGCTAGGGTATTGATGGGATTATACTGAGTGAATCCATAGGTCCTGGGTGACCCATTGTCCTAAAGTCCTGCATCACTCCAGGACAAGGAAGGGGAGGGGGGAGTAGCCAGCTAGCCACTATGACTCATGCCTTAAAAATGGTATTTCCCAGGCCTCTGCCTGACAGGCATTCATTTTGGTCCAAGCAGTACCCTGCACTTAGGGTTTGGGGTTGATATTAAGAGGGGTGTTTTTGGCTCTTTTAGCTCTAAACTGCCCTTCAGC
>NW_015166424.1:1448783-1470368 GCF_001447785.1 Gekko japonicus
AATGGGAAGGACAGAAGGAAGTGGAGAAATCTGAGGATATGGGTGTTGCCAGGTGGAAGGAAATAGTGTAGGGAAGTGGAGACACATGAAAATGGGTACCCTTTGCAAGTCCTTGCAGGTTCCCTACTGTGCAATTGGGCCCACGTGCAATTGGGCCATAGTTTTACTGGGTAGAGGGTGCTAAGATACCATGGACAACTGAAGGCTGCAGGAAGATAAAGGTAACTTGACTGGTGGATGAGAAGGAGAGGATGCAGGAAAAGGGGAGATGCTGTGGGGGCTTTCAAGGAACAGAAAGAGGAAATAATGGAAGAGAGAGAAATTCACCCCATAAGTCCTTGCAATTTCCTGCTTGTAACTGACAGATTACCATTGGTTATCCCCTACAGATCCTAGCTCAAACCAGACCAATGCATCATCAATGATGTACAGTCCATCCTAGATGTTTCTTACTTATTGAGGAGGAGACCTTTTCTTGTTTACAATGAATCCATAATCCAAAATAACTTCTTACCCACAACAGTGTACCACCTAAAAGAGACACAAACACTGACTATGCAACAAACTCAGACACCAGCTCTGTTCTCATATACACTCATGCAATACTAAAATGGGACTGAACAACATCAGTCATACCACCTTGGACTAATTTACTTGGTTAAGCCTCTAATGTAGTATATGTACATAATGTTATATCTATCATCACTAGGGGATGGGACATGGCTCAGTGGTAGAGCACCTGCTTGGCATACAGAAGGTCCCAGGTTCAATTCCTGGCATCTCCATTTAAAGGTAATGTGAAAGACCTCTGCCTAACACCTGGTCAAGGTGCTGCCAGTCTGAGTAGACAATACTGATTTTGATGGACCAATGGTCTGTCTGTCTGTTTCAATACTAGGCAAATTCATGTGTTCATGTGTCAACAATGTCCTTCTGTTCTCTCCATAATATAAACAGATCATTCCTCATGGGAAAAAAATTAAACGGACATAAATCTGGTCTTAAAAACAGTAATACTGAAAAACCAATGAGAGAACATTTCACACTCACACCCAGGACATGCTGTAGCTGATCTAAAAGTCACCATTCTTTAGCAAAGCACCTTCAGATGGAGACTCCAGTTCAAAATGGCCAAATTGGAAATCATCAAGAGATTTGTTATACTCTCCCTATAATGGCCGAACAAGGGCTTGGATTCCTTAGTCATTACAGGTAAAGTATCTTGGTAAAATCTGGGACTTCTCAGCCATTACACTTAACAAGCTTGGCAAAACTAGAGAAATCACCAATTATTGCCATTGTGAATGCCGTCTCTGTACCTCTCTTGGTTAAATCTGAATGTTACATAATCAGATGTACTTCCCTGTACTTCCAGCATTTCACAGGACCCTCAACCCTATTTTTTATTATTGTTTTCATACCTCCTACATGAATATCAACCTAATAAGAGGTCACTAGTTTTCATCTGACAAAATGGGCTTGAGACCACAAAAACGTATGCTGGAACACATTTTTGTTCGTCATTAAGGCGCCACTAGACACATTTATTTTTGCTACAATAGTACTAATTGAGATATACACCATTAAAGCTAATGTAGCCTTTCAAGCATGTTAAATGTGAGGCTGAGTTACATGGCACTGCCCTACATATCACACTGATGCACAGGGTTTCTTCAACTGAACTTGGTGGCACATCCTGCACTGGTCTATCCCAGCTAAGCCACTAGTGTGGTGGTGCTGCGTTCAGTAGTTTATTCCCAGAAAAAGAAGAACCTCTCATCCATCATCTGGAATGCTCTAGCCCTGAATGTCAGTTTTAGTAGTAGTTGTGTTTATACAGCTCAAGGGCATGCTCCTCTTTATTGTTAGATTGCTGGGCTCATCCTTTGAGAATCTCCCTTTGGACGTAGGCTCTGACTTTGCAGCACAGGGACTGCACATCAACTCTGTTTATGCAGCTGTTTTGCCAGTGATGAGGGTGAAACTAGGCCCCGGCAGGGGTGCAAGGGAACAAATTATCTTCTTTCACCAGCACTGGTGCTCTACTAGGGCTGTGCCAAATATTTACTAATGTAAACAGTGACCTTGAAATTGGGGTCTTCGATGTAACCAAACTCATTACCAAAAAATATTCCACTTGCCAAAAGTCTGCATGTGCTGCTTAGCACCTTTTTGTTTCTGTGGTTGCTATTTCTTGATTAGGGATGCTTGAACACCTGCCAGTCTGGTCTGCATCCTGTTTTCCAGTGGCGATGAGGCAGCCGATTCATCAATGGGCTGTTCAGTTCTTCACATCCTGCTTACACCTGTTTGCAGGAACAGATTTTTTGCAGTCATCAAGTATGATCTCCTGTTGGGGAAATTTTGCTCAGTAACCAGAAAAGGTTCTTGGGAGGAGGGTGGAATCTGGAGCCAATTCACAGGTGATTAGAAGATCAGTTGGAAGTTGGGTTCTTCTAATCTCCCAAACTGAAAACTTTGCAGCACCCCAGACTTGCTGAGATGCAGCAAGGGTGGGGTCAGGTGGCTCCCTGAAGACCAGATGACTCCCCTTTTCTTCGACACTCAAATTTGTTGGTTTGGGCTGTAGAGAGTTCTCCTGTTCTCAACAGCCCAAGTTCTCAGTTTGTAGTGTGGGAGAGGAAAAGACTGCTTCTCCCCACTCCAAGCTTCTGCTTGGGCTACAGAGACAAAGAGAGACATAAGCTTAGTCTCCTCTCCTTTTTGCACTGGGGAGATCAGAAGCATTGTTTCTGTTCCCCTCCAAGCTTGGAAAGGAAGGGAGGAAGGAAGGGAAGAAGGAAGCGAGGAAGGGAGGGAGGAAGGGAGGGAAGAAGGAAGGAAGGAAGGGAAAGGGTCTTTTTTCCACCTTTTTGGAATGGGGAGTTTAGAAGTTAATTTGATGGAAGATGGAAGTTGCCTTCTGATTCCAACCAAAGTTCTCCTGTGACCCAGCACAACAAGGCTACGAAGTCAGGGAAATAAAGTGCTGGGAGATCAGAAGCCAACACGCAGTTAATCCAGCGATCAGCTGTGAGTCGGCTCCTAAACAGCAAGTAGCTTCAGATTAGCTTGGCAGCTGTTCAAGTTGTTCAGTCAAAACTGAATATATCCTTTCTCAGCCCACACTCTGATTGTGAGTGTCAGATTGGGTATGTTTGACTACCAAACAGGTTCTTTGAAAAATAAGTGGCTTCCCTGTTTTTCTTCCTTGCTTTCACTACCCCTTCTCCATCCGTCATGTAATCCGGTGGTACTTTGTTTGTGGGCACAAGTGGCATAACCTTAGGAGATGTCGCACCATCACATAACATCAAATCATGTGAGGCACAACTGCAAATTGAACAACACAGGGGGACAAATTGGGTTGATGACAGTGAGGGGTGGAGAACAAGGAAAATGGTGCTGAAAAAAAGCAACATTCAGGGGGAAAATGGCACTGGAAAGCATCAAAACAACGTTTGTCTGCATTGATTGTTAAAAGATCACTAAAATGTGATTTCCCCCCCCCTCAAAAAATGAACAATGAGGTAAGCGATTAGGGTTGTAAAGTCTGAGTTGGGAAAGTCCTGGAGATTTGGAGGGGGGGTAACCTGAGGAGGGCAGCGTTTAGGGAGTTCAGCAGCATATAAATCCTAGAGAGTCTGCCCTCCAAAGCAGCAATCTTCTCTGGGGGAGTGATATCTGTAGTTTGTAGGTAAACTAATTCTTGGAGGTTTCCAGGACCCACCTGGAGGCTGGCAACTATACATGTTTCTAGGTCAGTGCTAGGCCCCACTGCCCAATTATCCAAAAACAAAACCAACCAAACAAACAAAACTGTAAGCTATGAACCCTCTTCTAATTGTCTGTTCTATATTTTTGGTCACACACAAACACAGTAGCATATGAGATAACATACCGCTGTGATTTGAACCACTGTCAGATATTTAACTATGGTACAACTGAGTAAATGAATAGAGGAGAAAAGGGGAGATTGCTTCCATTTATATACAAATGCCTTTGCACTAAATATAGGCTCAGTTTTGTATGCAGCCAGCCTTCTCACATGATTGTGGACTACATGCTGTATTGTTATGAGAGAGACATAAAAGAAAACAGAAAATCAAACATTGATACGGTAGGGTTTAGGAAGATCTGTATTTTTATC
The DNA here is from genome assembly GCF_001447785.1 of Gekko japonicus. Classification (NCBI taxonomy): domain Eukaryota; kingdom Metazoa; phylum Chordata; class Lepidosauria; order Squamata; family Gekkonidae; genus Gekko; species Gekko japonicus. The sequence goes on from NW_015166424.1 coordinate 1,452,934, forward strand.
CCCACCCCAAATTGTAATGCAGCACACATCTATTTTGGCCCTGGGCTGCTTCCAAATCTACTGGTGGCTGATCCATTTAGCTTCAGGTGAAAACCCATCGTCACACAGCAAGGGGTTGCCACTCCGTGAGGCTGCAGGAAACTCTAAAATTGTTGGCTCACGATTGGCGCTAGTAGGGGCCTATTTACAGTGAGAAGCCATGGAGCTGCAAATCATCTTCATATTGACATTATGTCTAATGCTAAATGCTGTAACATGAGTACTGTCATTTCTTGTTGCTATCAGCTTCCTTGCAGAGATGGTTTCCAGCTGTCAGGAATATGTGCTAAACAGTCTGCTAATTTGGGTATCACGCCAGGCAGAAAAGAACAGAAGTCAGCGCTTTTAACCACCATGGTTTGATTCTCTGTTTTTTCCCCAGGTAACATATGCTTCTCTCATATATATCAAATCAATCCAACAAAATCCAACTTTAAAAAGAAAGTGAATCTCTTTTTATCTAAACTACTTTCCGAATGCACTCACACTGATGGCTGACTTTCAAGAGACTATTGCAAGTTCCATCTTTTCCGCTCCTTCTATCTGTCATGCGAAGGTTGTAATGCGGATTTAGTAATGATGTGTGGTAAAGCTCCCATGGGAGGGATTGTTCCTTCACTGCACACTCATTTTGGTGCGTGCTGATATTTTGAACATATGAAGCTATCTACCTTAGTAGTCTACTCTGACTGCCAGTGCCTAATAACTGAGAGATTCCCTCCCCCTCCTCACGCACATACCTGATATCCTTTTGACTAGATATACCAGGGATTGCACCAGAAAGTCTCTACATCTAAATGATGTGCTCTCCCATGGACTTACAGCCTAAAACTTTAATCATATGCCACATACAGCCAAGCAGTCCTGGGAAGGAAAAGCCTGGGCTTCTCTTACTGTAGGTTATGGATTGGCTATCCCCATCCACACATTAGTTAAGGCAAGTTGCTATGAATCATTCCACCTTTGAGGTGGGGCCTCATTTGGGGGCCTGGTGTGGAGACAGAGAGGTAGTCTGGGAAGCTTGGTGCAGGATAGCTCAACTACTGGGGGCTTATGCTGTAGGTGCCAGGCAAGCGGTGTCAGGTCCCTGCCTGTCTTGCCTCCTGGTCAGTTTTACTACTTGGCTGGTTGGTTGTGAGGAAATAACATAAGGGGAAAGTTACAAATGACGGTTTCTTAGGATCCCACCAATCTGTTTGCCTTTATTCATGACTTCCTCTTTCCCACCCCCCAATCTACTTGTCATGGGCACAAAGTAGGCATCCTTTCAGTTTCCCAAGGCAGTAGAATATCACTCTGCTGTGTTTGTGGGAGATTGGGGTCGCCAGCTATGGGTGGGGAAATGTTAAGTCGCTCGCTTAACAAATCAGTCGGAGAGTGATTCAGCAAGAACACAACTTTATTCTTCAACTCAAACACAACTCCAACACGGATCAACATCTGATAGCCAGAACAGCCTCTACATTGCAGCTGTCCTGCTTTTAAACATTCCCGGCTAATGTAGCCACACCCACTGTACAAATATCAACCTATGAGGTTACAGAGATAAGGTCCAATCACATTAGTTCCCGTTCAGGGAGCTTGCTTGAAGTGATTGGCTTGTTACTCCCTGATGAAAGAGACTCCATCACACTATACCACTGCAAATCTTTTAAAGAATTAGTTGGCAGCTTGGTGTAGTGGTTAAGTGCGTGGACTCTAATCTGGGAGAACCGGGTTTGATTCCCCACTCCTCCACTTGCACCTGCTGATGTGACCTTGGGTCAGTCACAAGCTCTGGCACAGCTGTCCTTGAAAAAGAGCAGTTTGTGTCAGAGTTCTCTCAGCCCCACCCACCTCACAGGGTGTCTGTGTGTGTCTCTTACACTTCCACAGGTGCCCCATCAGTCTTCAGTACTTCCTGCCATACCTTAGTCTTGTTCACTTAATTCCAACTATTCATGAGCAACATAGAGTAGGGCTGCCAGGTTGTATTTTCACCCCAGTGGGGGGATTTGGGGGGAGTGCAGGGAGGGGGAGGGGCCGCCCCAACCAGGGCCGGCTCACCCACTAGGCGAACTAGGCATTCGCCTAGAGCACCGGGCGCCAAGCTGTGCCTCCCCCCTCCCCCCTTTGGTGGCGGTGGGGGGGGGGAGGCGGTGGCAGCAGCAGCAAACGGGTGGCTGGCTCCAGAGGGCTCCAGGTCTCCAGGCCCCACTGGGAGAAGAAGAAGAAGACATCACACAGAGTGCCGTCATCACATCAGGGATGCTGTGACATGTGTGCATGCCTCCTCCCGCTTCCCTTTAAGTGGTTGGGGGAAAGTGGGACCGCTCCTGCCTGCTTTGCAAGCCTTTGCTGCCTGCAGGGCAGGCACGAGTGGGCACTGCTGGTACCTGCCCTGTGAGCCACGAGATCGCCACTTGCAAGGCAAGCGCAAGTGGCTCCCGCTCTTTTGAAGCAGGAGCCGCTTGCGCTTGCCCTGCAAGTGGTGATCTCGTTGCTTGTAGGGCAGGCACAGGCAGCCCCTGCTTTAAAAGAGTGGGTGCCGCTCATGCCTGCCCTGCAAGCTCTGAGCCGCCAACAACATTTGGGTGTGTAGGCCCGCTTCTTCTAAACAGCATCTCTTTGAAAACTGTTGGGAAGAGGTGGGGGGTACAAGCACAGACGGCCACCCCTTTTCTTCCCTCTTCAAGATTTAAAGGGCCAGCTGGAGCGCTCTTTGAATCTTGTAGTAGAGGGTTGCCGGGTGGTCATTCTTGGGGCGGGGCTTTTCCCCCATTGGTCAGTTGGCTGAGGGTTGCAGTAGCCTGGTTGAGATGTAACTAAGGCGTAGATCACTGTGACTAGATCTGAATGACCTAGGAATGGACGCAACTGATACACTAGCTGAAGATGGGCTAAAGCACTCTCCAACCAGCAGTCTAGCCTTAGCATTCTGCACTAGCAGCAGCCTCTAAACACTCTTCAAGGGCAGCCCCAAGTACAGTGCATTGCAGTAATCCAGTTGAGATGTAACTAAGGCATGGATGACTGTGGCTAGATCTGACTCACCGAGGAATGGACGCAACTGACACATCATCTGAAACTGGGCAAATGCACACTGGGCCACTGCAGCCATCTGGTTTTCTATGGTGACAGCTGCATCAAGTAGCATTCCCAAGCTGACAACCTGGCTTTTCAAGACAAGTATAACCCCACCCAAGACAGGAGAGATAGTCTGCCTCTCTACTAATCCAGAGAACCTCTGTCTTGTCAGGGTTAAGTTTCAGGCTGTTTAGCTGGGGGATTTGTTTCATTTTCATATTAATTACAATAATTACAAAACACCTAATTTTCATAATTATTATAATCAATAACAAAAGAAACACACAAGTCTAGTTCACAACTTGTATGAACTCACTGCAAAGGTCCTTCACACAAACAATCAGAAAAACAAAGAAATGTTTTAAATATTTTAATCACCTTCTCATCCTAAACAAGTCTAGAGATTCCCCCCCTTCTCCAAAGCATGGGAAATTGAACAATTTTTTCTCAAGGTTGTTGACAAGCCTATTGTTGCTCACCCACAGCATTATTCCCCTGCCACAGTAGAAGAAGAGGAAGAGGAGGAGGAGGAGGAGGAGGAGGAGGAGGAGGAGGAGGAGGCGATTGGTTTTATACTCAGCTCTTCACTCGGAGTCTCAGAGTGGCTTACAAACTCCTTCCCCTTCCCTTCCACATAACAGACACCCTGTGAGGTAGGTGGGCCTGAGAGAGCTCTTTCCAGAACCATCCTTGAGAGAACAGCTCTGACAGAATTATGGCTGGCCCAAGGTCATCCAGCAGCTGCAAGTGGAGGAGTGGGGAATCAAACCCGGTTCTACCAGATTAAAGTCCATGCACTTAACCACTACACCAAACTGATACACTGCCTCAACACATGTAGCATCTATTTAGCCATCACTGTGATTAATCATTTGTGGACCTGTTCTCCTTTAAATCTAGTGGCCGTCACTATGTACTGTGGCAGCAGGTTCCACAAGTTCATTAGACATTGGGCCAAGACATACCTTCCTTTGTCTCAAAACACCCCCTTAAATTTGTGCAGAAGTCCCACTGAGTTCAGCAGAATTTACTTTCTAGTAAATTATGCTGGGAATTGCATCTTTAGTTGTGAAAATTCCACCTGTTTGCTACCTCAAGATAAACACTGCCTGTGATTTTTACTTCAAGATAACAATGCACCTTTTTCTTTTTTTCCTAAAGAAAGCAAAGCTTTGAATTTGATACATCATTAGGTTCACATTATGATATTCTTTGTGACAATGAATGATTGCCTTGCTTTTCCAGCTATCCTGCTGAGGAAAACAAGACATGTTGCAAAGTAAAATACTACTAAATTGGAAACAAGAGAATTAAACTCTGATGTGGTCTGTATATTGCACACTACAAGTGAGCAAGCCACATTGCATAGCCCACCTTCATTCTTGGTTTGGCATACCTGTATTTTGGCAGCTGTCACAAAGTAAGTAGCATTATGAATAGCAAGTGTAGATGCCTACAGTTTTTAAACGGTTTATGGACAAGAAAGCATCCCCCCCCCCCTCCACACACGTCAGGTAATTCTAGTCATTAAGGCATCTTCAGGGATAATTAAGGTTTCTCTCCAGCCAGTAATGAAATTCAGAAATTCTTCATTGGGCATTCAGGGCCAGGATAAATTTAATACCTCACTAAGGCTGCTTTAGCAGGATTGTCAGTGGGAATTCAGTAACTGGGTTAGAAAATATTAATGAAGCATGAAAACAGCAGCTTTTAAGCAATTGGCACCACCATTCAAATGGATTTTCCTACTACAGGTTAAATAAAGGGACAATTTGGAAGCATGGAAATTGGCCTATTTGGACATTTTATTAATTTTCTTGAGCAGAAAACTAAGCTGATGCAGTAGATGTTACTGATGTGTCTGTTACCATGTTTCATCCATGCAAACGCATCATTTTTTCATCTCTCTAAACAACTGCAGTTTACCACATAGTAATTCACCAGCCACTTAAGGCAGCTGAGTCTCAGTGAAATAAATCACTTTGTTTGTTAATTGGGCTGTTAATTTCTAACCCTTTTATTGCTATTGTTCCCAGTAAATATAAAGAGGAGATGGCATACATTTGCAAAGCTGAATGGATTCATGGCCATACTGAGGACCTATGCTAATATATGTAAAGTAGCCCAGTGTACGTTCAATTAAAAACAAATTTTCAGAAGTAAGAGGTTTGATCTTACATGCCTGAAACAAAGTAGGTTTCTGATCCTCTCTTTCTTTTTCTGTGACTAATGGGGGCTGCTGATGAATCTGGAAAGCTGAAAGATGTGAGGGCATATGGATATCTGTGCACTTGGGGGACAATGGCAGCAGGTCACATTCAATGGAAGGTTGAGCCTACGTTAGGTTTGCCAGCCTCCAGGTGGGGCCTGGGGATCTCCCGCTTTTACAACTGATCCCTAGCCGAAAGAGATCAGCTCCCCTGGAGAAAATGGCTGCTTTGAAGGGTGGACTCGATGGCATTGTACTGTGCTGAGGCCCCCCCCCACCCCGCCCCAAAACCCGCCCCCCCCTCGCTCCCCCCCCCAAGTCTCCAGGTATTTTCCAACCCAGATTTGGCAACCCTAGCCTACGTGTATATTTTAAAAGTTGGGAGTAGAGCCTGTTGCTACTATCTCACTTCTGCTGTATGTGTTCGTAACAAAGATGCAGGTCTGAATACAGCAGATCCTACAGAAGTCTGTGGTGATGATTGTTCCAGATTTGGTCAAGGTTTTGCAGGCCCCAAGCGTCATTGCTTTCGGCCTGATACAGACCTGTAACGTAGGCAATTTCTTCAAATACATAGACTCTAATAAATCATTAAATACTTCCTTATTTCTAAAATATCATAAACAGACTATATCATGGTGAATGGCTTTCAGCCCTACCCCCACGCTAGTAAAGCTTCCTCCACCTCACTTGTGTTTTGGGTAGAATTGCCGACAACCTGGAGAAATAATGTCCTGCTGGCTACAGAAAAGAGATTCTTCTACCACTTACAAAAACAACATGGCAGAATTAAGTTTAATTTATTACACTTTAATATGTGTATTCTGCATACAATTCATACAGTAAACAAAAATGAAGGCATACAAAAGAGACTCAAAACACAGCTTTGTTTATTCTCCCTCCAACTGGGGAAAGTGAAATGTGTTCCAGACAGATTTACATAATTTCATATGAACAAAAAACCTGTAGCCATCCCTAATTATACTTTATAAAAACCTCATTTAATCTATTGCCCTCTATTAGCAGAGTTGCTATCACAGGAGGCTGGGAGCAGTCTTTCCCCCCACCCCTTCAGATCTCAAGCGATTATGCCTCAGGAACACTTATGTCGCTGTCTATTATGAAGTACAAAAAGTCTACCCAGTCCTTCAGAACCAGACTCTTTCAGGTAATGTGTTTGGAGCTGGTTTCATTAAATCCTCAATCCCTTTTAATTTTGGTTTCTTACCACATTGTCTCTGGGCACCATGTGCTTTTGTGTATGCCTTTTTATAATGTATTCTGTTTCTTCCTTTTTTTAGCTTTTTAATATTTACTGGAGGCAGGCTTTTGCTCCATTCTGCCAGATATTTATTCAACCGTTCTAATTTTTCTCTACAAAAATATAAAGAAAAATGGAGGCCTTTTCTTAATAGACCTTTGACTGGCTTTGAAAACTTAATCAAAATAAATGGTTGTGGTAAAAGAAGTACTATTTAAATTATATACTATTTACTTAATCAAAAACAATGGTCTAATAGAACAACACAACAATCAGTATGGCAGAAAGATTGTCAATTACAGTTATCAGAAGAGCATTGGTTAAAAATTTGGTCATCACCTTTATACACTTCTAGATCATTGAATATTAAACTTCAGAATTATAAAGTATTTGCCAGATGGTACCTAACCCCATTACGTTTGTTCCATAGCCGGTCAACAAACTCACCACAATGTTGGAAGTGTGGTGAAACAATTGGTTCATTTTTACACTGTTGGTGGGGTTGTCCAAAACTTAGAATATTTTGGGAATCAATATTACCTATTATAGAGAAAATAACAGGCCATAACATTTCAAATACCCCAGAATCTCTTTTATTGAATTATTGGGGGAAAACATCAATGACAAAGCAAACTAAAGAAGTAGTATCTCTTTTATTGATAGCAGCAAAAATTTCTATTGCTCAATTTTGGAAATTGGAAAAGATTCCAACAATGCATCAGTGGTTTCATAAGATATGGGATGTGGTAATTAATGACAAAATTGCTATGCAATTACAAATAGCAGATGGTAGTAAAAAACAACTTTATTTTATGGACAAATCATTTACCTTTTTCAATATTTATTTATTTTTATTTATTTATTATCAAATTTATACCCCACCCTCCCCGCAAAGAAGCTGAAAAGAAATAATTTAATGTTCTTCCTGCTAAATATAAGGATTTTGTTTTTTATTAACCCTTGATACTATACACATACTTGTAAAGAGTTTATTATTTGTATTTATGTTATTGTGTTATAGATGTTAAGGTTTGTGAGTTAATGATTAGGATGTTCACATTGTTCATTTGTTATTGTTTGATTTGGTTTATGTATTTTGTAAAAAAATTAAAAAAATAATAAAAAATTAAGTTTTAAAAAAAGACAATTCGATAAGGTCATTATAGGGATGCCAGCCTCCAGGTGGAACCTGGGGATCACCCAGAATTACACTTCATTTTCAGACTACGGATATCAGTTCCCCTGGAGAAGATGAATGCTTTGAAGGGTGGACTCCATGGCATTGTACCCCATTGAGGTCCCTGTCCTCCCCAGGCTCTATCCCCAAATCTCCAGGAGTTTTCCAACCTGGACTTGGCAACTCTACCCTCCACCCCCTGCCAGTGGCTTGGCAACCCTAGTTTATGAAGCTGACCAGCATGAGCAAAATCAGGAAACAAGGTCAATAGGCACACAGCATAGGTCCCGGTCACACAGCAAAGTTGCCGCAGGAGAGGCATGGGAGTCCCACGGATTTTCCGGCTGTGATCACACCCCAACATCTGGGAAGTGCAGTGCTCCTGTGGCAAACCCATGGCTCCCCGCCGAAGGTGCGGATTAAAAAACTAGTACGAGGTACTAGTTTCCGGAAACCGCGGGCCAAGGGTGGGCGTCTGATCGCGTTTCTGGTGGACTTACGTGGCATCCGGTGCCCGTCTCCACAGGTTGCACTACAGCGCCCAACAGCGCATGCACACAAAGAGCAATTGCTAGTGCGATCGCATGGCGCGGCTTCTGTGCCATGCTGCAGGATACCTGTCTTGTTGGCATCTCCCCCCTAACCACGGGACATCAACCAGGACATGTGCTTGGGCGGCCGCACATTAGTTTCCTCCGGGACAATTAGCCATGCCTCCCCCCCGTGATATCCGGCCCATGTGACCGGGGCCATTCAATATTTTTTAAAGAAAGATTAAAAGCCTATATTATGATTGACATACGATATTCCTTCTGTGTGAACTCTGTGTACAATCCTACTGCAAGTTCAGCATGTGAGAGATGTAAGGTGGTCTAGTGAGTTAAAAAAATCTTCCTCTTGCCATCCTTGTTGGCAATTTATGGTCAACTGCTTTACTGAATTTATTTAGATGGGTTAATTGTAGAACTTTTATTCATTATATGAAATCATATGGAATGGGTTCAATAGTTTCATATTTTTTTCTCTACCAAGAACCTTTTTGATATCATTATGTATTTGCAAAAATCTCCCATTTATTTATTTATTTATTTATTTAACTTTCGATTTCCTATACCGCCCTAACCCCTTGGTAGGGGGTTTCTGGGCGGTTTACAGAGTGGGGTGCTAAGCACACATTTGTTCCCTAACATGGGGCACATTGTATTTGGGGATGGGGCTGCCTACCGGCACCCTGGTGGAGGCGGTCCTGGCTCGGCTCTCTTCCCAGTGGTTCGTTCGGCTGGTTGTTCCTCCTCTGGCGCTCAGGCGGGCCGGCGCACGATGCGGCCTCTTCTGGCCTCGGCCACGTCCTTCTGGCTCCGCCGCGCCTGTTGATGACCTCATCGCGTGCCTCCGCCTCTGCCTCGTCGACGACAGCCGCCCGATGTTACCGCTGGCCACCAGGGATCGCTCCTCCGGTCCCGCTGCTGCTGCCGCCGCTGCTGCATCGCGCCACACCGCCTTCACCCATAAAACCTGCTGCCCAATTCTAAGCAGATTTAGGCATACATAAGCTCAATGACTTCTCTAGGCTCACATGTTACTATAGGCTCACATGTTACTAATAACTATAGTCTGCACAGCAGTGAAGCCATCAGCTAAGGAGATCAAAACTAGAGATGGGCATGAACTGTATTTTTGAAGTTCAGTTTCAGTCATGGTTCAAGCCTGAACCATGAACCAATCCATGAACCCACGTGCCAATTTGTGAACTGAACCAGTTCATATCGGTTTGTGAGCCAAGAAAAGCAGTGGTGAGCAAAAAGCAGGGGTTGAAATGCCTTTGAGCCATTTCACCCCCTGCTTTCTGCTTGCTGCCAAAAGCAGCAGGGAGTGAAACAGCTGAGCTCCCCACAGCTCAGCTGCTTGGTTTAAACGGCTCGAAGCCATTTAAACCCCTGCTTTCTCCTTTTAGTAGCTAAAGTAAATCCTACCAAAGCAACCTCTTTCTTTTCTCCAGCTGCCATTTTCTCAGTATCTCCGCCCCCGCCCCTGCCATGGGGTATCAAACACAAGTTCATGATGGCAAACATGCCTTTGATACAGGGTAAAAAGCTGCAGAAGGAGTGATTTGGGGTGAAGAGAGGGTTATGCACCTCTTTTGCCATATCCCCTAGAGTTGACAACAATTGAGCTAGTCTCAAGTTCATTCTGGTTCTTCCGTTCACAAATATCACTTTGTGAACCATGAACCAGCCAAAATTAATGAACTTTCAATCATGAGTTGGTTCGTGCCCTTCCGTAATTAAAACACTGTCAGAGGAAACTCCAGAGAGACTAGTTGACAACCCTAGGAGAAGTGGCAAAAGAAGTGCATAATCCTGTCTTCACCCCAAATCACCCATTCTGAAGTGTTTTGCCCTGTACTGAATCAAAAGCACGTTTGCCATCATGAACATGTGTTTGATACCCCATGGCGGGGGTGGAGAGACTGAGTGAGAAAATGGCAACTGGAAAAAGGAAACATGTTGTTTTCGTAGGGTTTACTTTAGCTACTGACACTTTATTCCTGCCTTTCTTTCAAGAAATTGATTTACAGGGATTTCTGCAACTGTTCTATCCATACAACAATCCTGTGAGGTAGGTCAGGCTGAAAGTTTGTGTGACAGGCCCAGTTTTACCTGATTACCTTCATGACAGAGTGCAAATCTCAACACAGGTCTCTCAGGAATTCTAACTATGTTTTCTTAGGAAAACATGTGTATCCCCAAATCTACTTTGAGGGAACTGGCATTAATGATTTTCTCAACATAAAACATGCCATGCATTGGGGCTGGAACATAATTTAACAAAACACTTACTGGGTTTTTTAAAAACCCTAATTCAGTGCTAATGAAGATACTTTAAAAAGAGGTACAAACCTACAGAAAAGAACTACAGCAGGTAGCTTAGCATTTTAATTAAAGAGCATGCTAGTCATTCCTATGGAAGGCTCCCTGGAAAGCCAACTGTAAATACTAACATAGCTGAGTCAGTTCCTTATCTGTCTCAGGGAGACAAACAAAGTACCATGCAGTTCTCTGTAACTTCTAGATAAGACTTTAAAATCAAAGGTGCTGTCTGTAGCTGGTGGTTATTAAGTACCTTCCACATTTTCTTCACCTAGAGATAATTTCCAAGGCCTTTTCCAAAATGTCTTCCAACATTGCATTTGTAGATTGGATGCCAACTTCGCCTTGTATGAAATTTCATCCACTAGGTTGAAGTTTAGTTTTTACTTCTGTCCAAAAAGTTTGTTAATATAATTTGGATTAAACACACTGAGTTGTATCCTAGCAGAACCCTCCTTCGATGCAAGAGGTTGTGAGCACAGTGGTAGGATATAATCAAATACAGCAACACTTCTGCTATATTACAATAAAGACTGATGAACTGCAACCTCATAGTTTAAAACAGGACCTGTAAAGTGTTACTGCCATGTTCATTCAAGAAATTACTACAGAGGTAAGACAATGGTTCTACACTTTTTAAATGTACTTCAAAAAGTTAATATATTTACATATATAACTTTGCATTTTGTTTCTCATCTATTTATGTATAAGTAATGATTGGCCAAAGTTCACTATTTTTCTTCCTAGTATAGACCCAAAGTCACTTACAAAATACAAAAATACAATTTAAGTAAGTAAGTGGGGGTGGGGAATGGCTGCATACAATAACCACATCCTAGGCTAGACCTGGATCTGCTGGCCAGGCTGATTGAGAGCCTCTTAAGGAAAGAGCTCTTTGCTTCTTGCCAAATGCTTATACCTCTGGCCACACACAGGTTAATACTTAAAACTGATGAAGAACAGAAGCTCAGCCCAGATCTCCTTCAGCTGGCAAAAAGAGGTTTTCAACCTCCCTTTCCCCATTTGTTAGTAGCATAGGTCATTTCGGGGGGGATCGCGGGGGATCGCAGTTCCCCCGGGTGAGGTACGGGGGGCGGGGCACATGACGAAGCCCCGCCCCCTGCTTCCGGCCGCCCCACTTCCGCCCCTCATTCAGCCAGGAGGAGGCAGGAGAAGAGGGAGGGTAAGTTGCTTCCTCCCTGCCTCTCCCCACCCCTGCCTGCCTGGGGCCAGGGAGGGCCTTGGCGGGGCTTCCTCGCACTCCCGCCGGCCTTGCAGGTCCACCGCCAGGCCCCTCATGGGGCTAGGCAGTGGAGCTGCAAGGCTGGCGGTGGCAGCCGGGACCGTTGGGGGCGGGGTGTGTGCCCTTATGACACACTTCCGGTGATGTCAGAGGGTGTGGCATATGTTAATGAGTTATGCTAATGAGTTCCCCTAGCTCTTTTTGTACGAAACGACCCCTGGTTAGTAGTTACTTAAAAGTAGTAACTCTGCCAGGCAGTATGTATATGCATTTAGTATAACTTAGATACATATTACATTTGCATCCTTTTTGCATTAATGTATTTTTTTGTTTTTGTACATTTTATTTTCTGTTTTTGTATCTTTTATTATATTTAAATACACACACATACATATGCACTCACTGTCTTTCTACCTAATAGATCTCAGTGCAGGAAGTTTGTATAAGCTTATTTAATGTTTGGTGAAATCGGGGTGCTGCTGAGTTCTGTTTAAGTGTTTATCCATTACTCCTGAGGACTTCTTTTCTAGTCATTGGCTAGGTTTCACTGCTGCAAGGCTTTCAGTCCTTTAATTTGGCACTAGTTGTCACTAAATGCTGCCATAGTTTTTTTGGGAGGGGAAATGTTAGCATATGAAGAGGTCACTTCAAATTAGCTTACACTGAATTTAAAGGCAGCTTATAAATGTCTTAAATAGGGATGTGCACAAACTGAAAAAATGAGGCACGTGTCAGTTAGTGGTTTGTGGTCAAACCATGAACTGAACCAGTTCATGTCCCCACAAACCCTGTTGAAAGGGACTCCAGTCCCTTTAACGGGGTTTGCAGAAAGCCTGAAAAAACAACTGAGTGATGAAGAGCAGCTTGTTCCCTGCCAGTCAGCAGTTTTTCAGGCTGTCTTGTGCAGTCCCTTTAAAGCAACTACTCAAGTCAGCCCCAAACAGCTGAGCGGCAAGGAGCAAGTTGCTCCCTGACACTCAGCTGTTTTTGCAGCTTTCACAAGGAACAGAGACAGAGTCCATTTAAACCCCTACTTTCTGCTCTATCCATGAATCACCATAAACTGCTTTAAAAGTTCACGGATGTTTGTGATGGCAGACCCGTCATGAACCTTGGCTCATGAACCACAAACAGGGCAAAATGAGTGATAAATTTTGTTTCGTGGTTCAGTTTGTGTCGCTCCTTAGTCTTAAATTAATACATGTAAATATTTTGAAGGAAATCTTAGCTATGAATATTTCAACAGACAAATAAATACATGTGTTAGGAAGCATTTCACCCAGTTGGGTTACAAGCAAACCATCAAAAGCAATGTAGGAGGCAAATCCCACCTAGTCTTCTCATCCTGTAAGCTCACATCATAGTAAGAAAAGAATAACGTATCCTTATTACTGTCCATAATGGATCCCTAACAGCACTTTGTCAGCTAGCTGCCATTGAAGAGTGGGAAGCTGGCAGCCCCCCCCCCCGGCATCTGCGCATGCCCTATCTTCCCCTGTGTATAGTCTGCGCCCATGCATTCCATGTCCGCTACTGCTAGGCAATGCTTATCTGCAAGATTAACAGGTGTGTGGGGGGGAGATGCTTTGCTAACTGTATAATGAGCCGTTCCGTGTGAAGCTGTAATTGTTTTGGTTTTAGGGAACGTTGCTTCTCAGGCTTTTGGGCGCGTAAACCGAAGTCTGCCCACTCGGCGGGAATGGAGATTATTGGTTATGGCTTTGTTTGAATGTATTACATTATTCCTTGCCCACCCTGGCCCAGGCATTCTGGACAGTGACCTTGTTCCTGCTCTATCATGGCTTTAATAAAATACTACTTTGCTTAAAACGTGTATTGGATATTATCGCTGTGAGGGGACCGGACACACTTACCAAAATGAATGGAATATCATGCTCATTAAAGCCATGGGTGAATAGATTTCCCTTCATTCCAAAGTTACTCCACATTTTATTGACTGGATTACAAGCAGAGGTATAGCAGCATCTTATGTGATTTGATAGGTTGGCAACATATAGATATAGATATGGAACTGAATAAGGGAGATATTTGTTAATCAAAAGGTAAGCAGTTTCCCCTTCTGAAATAAAACTCAATGCTTACATTTATTTATGTAAATCTTTATAGTTATATACAGTCAAAACATTTAACTGGGAAATTCTGAAATATCTTGGTAAAATCAGATCCCATGAGGGCAATGGTGGCATTCTGTTTAGGTTGTGGTGGTGTAGTCCTCATCAGTTACATCTGTCTAACTAGTACTGAAGCTGAGAATTTAACTCTGCTTGGGGTTGCATTGTGAGGCTATTGGGCAATGCTGAGAAGTAATCATTAGGTGCTGCTGCTGCTGCTTTTTAGCCTTCTCCATTGGCACAAAAACCATAATGCATTTTTCAGTTCACATTTAACTTAACAGCAAAATGCTCTCCAGTCACAAGAACTATCACAGATAATGTTACACGACGAATGTTAACTTCTGTCAAGGCATACTGCTACATTTGCTCTTACTTTTTGAGACTAAAACTCAGCAGAACACTAAGCAACAGATATGAATGTCTCAGTGGAAAGTTCTGCCCTGCAAATAGAGAAGGGCTGAAGGACCATTTTAGCACATTGTGAGATTACAGTTAAAGAACTGTACAAACATACTGATGTGGGAACCGATCCCCACATAATAACACTGGCTCAGCCATATTAAGTACATATGAAAGAGAAGTACTGCTTTTCTTCTAGAAGTGAAGAGGAATTTAGATACAACTGGGGTAATAGAAGGCAGACCTGAGTTGCATCCACACATCATTGGATATTGCACTATTGTTGAGATATAACAGTAATATAGGCACGTGCCAGAAACGTTTCACAAATGGATTAAAAGGGCCGTTCACACAGGCACATCTGTCAGGCGTTCCCCAGCCGTACTCAGCCCGTCTTGTAGCGCTTGCCTCCCGAGTTTAAAAAGTACCTGGTGAAAGTGGTAGCAAACCCCGGAGAGCGCGGTCATCCTGCGTTCAGCACCAACAAAGTGTGAACTCCGAAAGCCGCAACTGCTTGTGCGCATATGCGCATATCTCCAGATTACCAAAAAGAAAGCTGCGTTTTATAGCTGTGCCTCTGCCAGGGGTGGGCCAACAGTGCGAACGCTCCCTTGCGCCTCCTCCCCGGTATACTCCCAAATCAGTCGGTGCAGTTTGACCGGTGCAGTGTGCAATTGCCACGACTCCCTCGCACTTCAAACTGCCAGTCTGTCCTCAGCCTGATTGTTTCACAGAGAAACTGGGGAAAGAAAAATTAAGAGAATTACTTTTAGCAGTACTATATGGCTGCTTCTGAATGGATACTCCCTGCAAATACAAAGGTCTCTTCTTCATGGTCTCTTCTTTTTGCACCAAGTTTCCAAACAATGGAGAGGGCTTGTTCCCTGTATGGTCAGAGGGAGAATTTTTCAATTCCAGAGAGATTTTTTAAAAGTCTGTGAATTGATATGTTCAGGATACATGGCTTTAATGTGCCTGTGAAGGATTAATTCAGAGCTTTGCTAGTCCATCAGCCAATATGGTCCAAGCCAATTTACCCCTTTTCTCTTGTTCTGTTGAAGACACTTGGGATTTTAATCCCAAAATTCAAAAAGCAATGGGTACGAGAAACACATTTGTGCATACCATATTAGGGATCACTGATTTACTGGATCTATCTCCCGCTGATTATTTAATTGTATTCTGAATACAGTGTTGGAATGGGATACACATTCAAATAAACAAGCATATTAGGGGGGCTGGGGTTGGGGGGGGGGACATATCACATTTTGTACCTAAATAATCACATTTTATCTCTTGTGTCTGAATGGCAGCATCCCACTTAGCCAGTTGTCAGATTTTATGCTAAGCCAGAAGTGGAGAGAAGTAGTACTCGGGCAGAGGAAGAAAGGTACAAAGTTGCAGAGGATATTTTTGCACGGTGTCATCCATTTTGACCATCTAATCCCCTGGTCTGTTATCTGGATTCAAAAGAATCTACACGGAGAACAACCAAGTTGTGATATGGTTTGTGGGTAGGAGCATATCTGGTATCAGCGTATCTGGCACACCTTCCAAAATGGAAAAAGCCCTAAGAAGTGGCATTTGATATTGGGCATTTCTACTTTAAAAATTATTTTAATGCTTATCTTCCAAGAAAGGTTTTTTTGTTTTGTTTATTTATTTATTTAGATTTCTATCCCGCCCTCCCTGCAGGCTCAGGGCGGCTTTTGTTTGGGTGAAGGTATCAAAATATCCCTTTTTAGTATGAGAAAAAAATGAGTACAAGAGAAAAATGAGTGCACACTTCTTGAAGTATCAATAACAGTCCAGAACCCAGTAATTCATTTATTGGTTCTTCCATTGACAAGTTCGGAAATTCATAATAGGATGGACAGTATTCAATTTTTGTCATACAAAGTGGAACAAGAACCATTTCTGTTATGTATTCGGATTGACTTGTATGTATATACTGATATGCGAATTGCCTAATAGAAATGCAATGTTAAGCTTCGCCCTGGGCTAGGATCCTAATGTAACCAATAGGAGCCCTAGCCCTGAATATGTCGTCCAATCACCATGCAAAGCGGGATCGCTTGTGATTGGTCTTTATCTCTCAAACCTCATAGGTTGATTATTGTACAGTGGGAGTGGCTACATTAGCCGGGAATGTTTAAATACGGAGAAGCCAGTGTATTGCCTCTGATGGGTTCTGGCTGGCGATTGTTGTACCGTGTTGGAGAAGTAACTGAGCTGAAGAAATAAACCGCGTTCTTGCTGAAATCACTCTCCAACTTCTTGTTAAGCTCGCGACTTAACAATTGGCGACGAGGATGGGATACTAGTGCGGGTAGGCAGCCCCGCTAGTACAGACCCCACGACGGACAACAGTGAGATCGCAGAGGCAGGCCAGCCGCAAGCAGCACCAGATCCGGTGACTCCGCTTGTGCGCATAAGGATGGCCGCGAACAGCCAGAGGTTCGAAGCGTTCGAGCCGACTACCGAAGACTGGGACGCTTACCTGTCAAGGTTTGAGTTCCATCTTGAGGCAAATGACATCTCGACGGAGGAGAAGAAGAAGGCGACCCTTCTCAGCTCATGTGGGAAGAATGTCTTCGACATCGCCCAGTCACTGGTGGCACCAGCTGACATCAAAGCTGTATCCTTTAAAGACTTAATGGATAAGCTGAAATCACATTTCTCTCCACAGCCGTCGGAGATAGCCTGCAGGCACGCTTTCTACAAGCGGGGCCAAAATCCGAACGAGTCTATAGCTGAGTATGTGGCAGCTCTACGCAAGGCAGCGACACATTTCTCTCCACAGCCGTCGGAGATAGCCTGCAGGCACGCTTTCTACAAGCGGGGCCAAAATCCGAACGAGTCCATAGCTGAGTATGTGGCAGCTCTACGCAAGGCAGAGCTGTCGCCGCGGAAGCTGCTGACAGATCAACCAGGGAGGTGAGACAGCGGGCAGCAGCGACAGACCAACGCGTCCACCAGCAGAGGGCCAGCGACGCGAGCGGTGACTCCGATGACGACATCTGCACCGTGAAGGCG
>NW_015166424.1:1470538-1470702 GCF_001447785.1 Gekko japonicus
AAAGAAGATAAGTACCAGATGACCGGCAGTCTGTCATCAAAGGCTACTACTGTGCTACGCACCGAGTGCCACCAGAAGATCCGCATCACCCTCTGTCCTGACGGCGCGCCGTGCGAGATGGTGGTGGATTCCGGGTCGGCAGTGACAGTGCTCTCAACGCAGAC
>NW_015166424.1:1472902-1480519 GCF_001447785.1 Gekko japonicus
GCCTAACGTCGTTGTTGGACAGGCTGCATCCTGACTTAAACGATCTGAGGCCCCAGCAGCAGAGTGTTTCCACCAAGGTCCGCACATACGAATGCGGAGATACTGTGTTTGCCAGGAATTATGCAGGGGGACATTTGTGGCTACCAGCCACCGTTACAGAGATTGTAGGTTCACGCATGTACGTAGTCCAACTCACAGATGGGCGTTAAGTGGAGACGGCATGTAGATCAGTTGCGGCAGCGGTGGGCGACTGGCCGCCCCACCTCAGGGCAAGCTGAGTTCCAGGAACCTGAGGACATTCCACAACCTTTTCCGGAGGTGAGTACTGATGTGCCCGAGGGCCCCAGTACTGTCCGCGAGTCAGGGCAGACCCTACTCAAAGACCAATTACGAGTGGTGGAAGTGCTCCTAACACTGATGTCCCAGAGTCTGCTGATGTTCCCCAAGCTGAAAGGTACCCTGAGCCTGTACAGCCACGCAGGTCTCAGAGATCGCGCAGAGCCCCAACCTACCTAAGCGAGTATGATTGTACATAATTGTTTTTGCTTAGGGGGGAGGGATTTGTTATGTATTCGGATTGACTTGTATGTATATACTGATATGCGAATTGCCTAATAGAAATGCAATGTTAAGCTTCGCCCTGGGCTAGGATCCTAATGTAACCAATAGGAGCCCTAGCCCTGAATATGTCGTCCAATCACCATGCAAAGCGGGATCGCTTGTGATTGGTCTTTATCTCTCGAACCTCATAGGTTGATTATTGTACAGTGGGAGTGGCTACATTAGCCGGGAATGTTTAAATACGGAGAAGCCAGTGTATTGCCTCTGATGGGTTCTGGCTGGCGATTGTTGTACCGTGTTGGAGAAGTAACTGAGCTGAAGAAATAAACCGCGTTCTTGCTGAAATCACTCTCCGACTTCTTGTTAAGCTTGCGACTTAACAATTTCATTTTATAAATTGTTTCCTTTCATTTTCTAAATCAAAGGCATTACACAATATTCTTGTTCATTTTTCTAAGCTTCGCTATGTAACAGACCTCTCCCTAAGAGCGACCAATGAGAGCTGATATAAGGTTGGAGTGACAGTTTGTTTTTGTTGTTGTTCAGTCGCACAGCCAAGAACAGCAATTAAGAGAGCAGTTGGGAGTTGGCAGCTAGGGAGTAAGAGGGAAAGGGTATGTCTGACTGGATGAAGTGAAGGTGAAGATCAACTTAAAGCTAAGTGGAAAGAAAATTCAATTTGTAACTAAAGATCCCAAATGCTGGAATAGAGAAACAGTTCAAACATTCAAGGGAAAAGAAACATTGTAACCAGCCCTGTAGCAAAAGAGTTTGTGGGGAGGGGGCGGCACTGCCCCAATGCATGGATGTCACTTCCAGCTTCAAGACCTACCTGCCGGGGAGGCATCCTCACAGTCCTAGCTGCAGCTGGTGCTCCTGTCACTACTGCTCCCTTGCTCAAGGTCGCTGCTGCAGCTGGGCAATTCTTGCTCTCCAGAGGGGCCCTCAGGACGGCTTCAGGCTGGAGGTGATAGGGCTGCCCATGCCAGGTCCAAGCACTGGCCATACCTTTGGCAGCCATACCCCCTTGCCTGCACCACTTCCTCCTTCCCCTGCTCATGGCTGGCCCAGCACCGCCTCCAGGTAGCCCACCTTGAACTTCCTCTTGGCTAGTGCCTGCTGGAGATGTTACAGCTGCTGCCAACACTGGCCCAGCTCCTCCTGCATCCGCAGTTGTGGCTGGATGCACCTCCCTCCCTCCCTCCCAACAGCCAGACCCTTTGAATCTGCTGGAACTGGGGGTGGAACTGGGGGCACTGCAAATCTGGGAGGGGGATATTTTATACATTGCAGTTCTGGGAGGGGGTGTCACCCCATGGGTCCCATGCTAGCTACAGTCCTGATTGTAACTTCTACCTTACTTTCTTCCTTCAGTGTTATGTTCAAACCATAAATAGAAGTTAACTCCCTTATTTGTTTAACCCTGTGGGCTGTGTGTCTCAGGGAAACACACACACACAAACACACACACACCCCAGTGAAGATTTCAGTCTATACCTATTTTAGGATATGAATAAATGGTGGCAGCATGTGAATAGGAGAGTACTTGAGTCCCCAACCCCATTAACTCTGTAATGTATTTGAGCGAGCGTTTGTAATTAAAGGGGATGGGCTGCCCTGTCTGCTGATGTCTCTGTGAGTGAGAGAGAGGGCCTGAGTGGTGAAATGGTCATGGCTGTCTAGAGATTTTAAGAGAGATGAGAAGGATAGTGGTGCATGATAGCCTGACTTACTTGTAACCCTGAACCTGAGAGAGAGAGAGAGAGGGAGAGAGGGAGAGAGGGGGGGAGAGAGAGGGAGAGAAGGAGAGAGGGAGAGAGGGAGAGAAGGAGAGAGGGAGGGAGGGAGGAGTAGGCATTTTGTGTGAGTGGAAAAGGGGTATCACACATTGTCTTATATCATGGTCTTATTTTGCATTTTATACTCGGGTATGAGTATGTTAGGCTGGATCGTATGAAATAGGAAGCAGTTCACAGAATGGATCTCCCCCATTTCATCAGCAGTACCCTGCACTCTCCCTGAAAAGTATGCCGACGGACGACTGATTTCAGCTTAGCGTACGTTATTAGTGAAGAACAAGACAACTTTAGCCGGCTCGCAGGCCGGCTTATATCCCCCGTGAATCCACCACCCAAAACACACACACACCCCACTTCCCAATAGGTCCAAACTAGTGGCTGAGAGTTCCACAGGCTCTCAGCCTGGAGCTTAGCCCTCTGATTGTTGCGGGCTAGGATCTGTATCGTCCTTTGTCTGTCTGAGCGAAGCTTGATGCTTGTGCTTGACCGCATGGTGCCCAAGCTGACCACGCGGTCGGGTTCTGATACATTACACTCCCCATCCTTAAGGGACCTCCTTGGGCAGTGTGGCCTGAGTCACAGTGGGCTACAACAAGAAGAGGGAACACACTTTCACACAAACTTTTGTTCCATTTGCAAAAGAGCTCATGTTCACCATTTATCTTCAAGCCCCAAGCCCCTCTGCAGCATTCCCCACTATTCCAGAGGGTTCTCAGACCCTCAGGAGTGGCTTTTCAGGGAGAATAGGAAGTTATGAAGGGGGAGAAGAAGCGAAAGAGGCTTGGTCTCTGAACTCCTTCCATTCAGAGTTCATGGAATTGTTTCTGAATCACCCTACATTTTGAATGTACATCAAAAATTGCAGTGGTTTGTTCACTAGCTCTAATTACATTGGCATTCTGAATACTTAGGTAGACTGGTCATTGATGGCATCAAGTTTACGGTTGCCATTTTAACCACCTTCACTCCTTTTCTTTTCATACAGACCCAACAAAGCAAAAGTAAAAGGGCAAAGGGAGGTTTCTGAACAATTATGTTTCAACATGATAGCAATCAGGATTGGAAAGTAAATTCTTGATAGTTCTCCATTTTGATACTTCTTTCCTTTCAGCCTTCTCTTTGAGACTATACTACAAAAAGTTAATATACACCATTGTTGCCATAATAATCTAGAAATGGAGAGAGAGCCAGAATATGAGCAAGTCAACTCAATACCCAAAATGATTGCTTTACTGCCATAGCAACATGCAATCAATCCCCCACCTTTCATCATTATATACACAGGGCTGCTACTAAGGTTTCATTGTTCTGTTCAAATATTGGCACAGACCTATAGGAAATGCCAGCGGCAACAAAGTCTAAATACTCACACGTTTAAAAAAAAAAAGTCAAGAGAGAAAAGGGTATTTTCAACCAAACCATACATTACAGGCATGTAGCATTGTATCTCCCCAATTGTTTTTGCTTATCTAGAATCATATTGATCACATGATTGTTTTTATAGATGGCATAGGTTAAAGGACTGACTCTTGCAATGTTCTCTTTAAAATGAAGCACAGATTGGCATCCAGTTTTGCCACATCTATTCTAGTACTTGCAATTTGATGTTTACATCAAGATAGCCTACAATTTTGTAGCATATCTACAGCATAACGGCACAGGTGATGGCTTTCCTAATCGAGATCGCATGCTCATTCCCTTATGGTGACTTTTATAGCCCGGAGAGTTCTGTTAAGAATTTGAGCCCTTTTGAGACATTCCAGATTGGTAGAGTGATTTCATTTCAGGAATGGGGAAGAAGGATCACAGGGGCAAACAGAAGTGCTTTGCACTCAGAAATTCACAAATCAGGCTTTGAACCAAATAACGTCCATTTGTAAATACTGTAAATGCTCCAAATCCAAACATAAGTACTTCTGTCATTTGGGAACAGTCAGAAATATTCTGATCTTAATGGTTATTCTGGCACTTTCCTAAGACAGTGAGACATGGAAGGGTCAGGGAAGGGAGAGGGACTGATATGTGACTGATAGTGACATCCTCCAGTACAGTTGGATCTTTCTGCCAAACAGCGCCGTCCTGACTGGCATTTCTACAGATAGTATTTCCATTTTCTGCTGATTATTCCACTGGCTCGGAAAGGCTTTCTGACTCTGTATAAGTATGGCTTCTGATTATGTGCCCCGTTCTCCTCTCTGGAGTGGCACACACCTACTAGGCAAGGACAGAGTAGGTCAGAAGTGAGTGGGAAGACAAGGAAAAGGTTCATTCCTCAGGTTTAATTTCCCCGCTTCCGGATAGCAAGTTTGTCTGCGATAGGAAACAGGGGCAAAGGCTTTTCTCACACATGGGTAAAGGAAAGAAGTGGGAAATGGGGGGAGGAATAAAGGTAGAGGCACAGGCTTTGTCCTCTCCTCATGAGACACATCTCACATTCCCTGCACACTGGTAACTGAAGCAGAGGAGTAGAGCTATCCACCCCCATGATGGTAAAGAGCAAACAGACAGACCTTGTTCACGTACGTCCTACAGGTATGTGCATAGATTTGTTTGTAAGGAAGAGCCAGAGATCATTTTGGGGGGGATCGTGGGGGATCGCAGTTCCCCCGGGTGAGGTATGGGGGGTGGGGCACATGACGAAGCCCCGCCCCCTGCTTCTGGCCACCCCGCTTCCGGCCCTCATTCAGCCAGGAGGAGGCAGGAGAAGAGGGGTAAGTTGCTTCCTCCCTGCCTCTCCCCACCCCTGCCTGCCTGGGGCCAGGGAGGGCCTTCGCGGGGCTTCCTTGCACTCCCGCTGGCCTTGCAGGTCCACCGCTGGGCCTCTCATGGGGCTCGGCAGTGGAGCTGCAAGGCCGGCGGTGGCGGCCGGGACCGTTGGGGGCGGGGTGTGTGGCCTTATGACACACTTCCGGTGATGTCAGGGTGTGTGGCATATGCTAATGAGTTATGCTAATGAGTTCACCTAACTCTTTTTCTATGAAACGACCCCTGGGAAGAGCCATCGTGCATGCACTTCAGAAATAGTATCTGGATAAATGTGCAGTTTCAGTCACGGATTCAGTTGTACATGGACTGAGTATAACTTGAGAATTGCATCTGGTGCAGGGGTCATTTGGGGGGACGCGGGGGGACGCTATCCCCCCGGGTGAGGTGCGGGAGGGCGGGGCCTGGAGCTCCCTGCTGGTGCCCGCTGGAGGTCGCCACCAGCTGTGGGGAGGACACACTTCCGGTGATGTCAGGGGGTGTGGCATATGCTAATGAGTTATGCTAATGAGTCCCCTAGCTCTTTTTCTACGAAATGACCCCTGATCTGGTGGGTAGCCGTGTTGGTCTGGAGCAGCAGAACAAAGTTTGAGTCCAGTGGCACCTTTCAAGAAAAACAACGTTGTGGGTTTTTTGGTCTTAAAGGTACCGCTGGACTCAAACTGTGTTCTCATGAGAATTGCATGTACAGAGAAAAATCAAACATACACTTGACATGGGCTATACATGTATTTGTGACAACCCGTGAACGGCCCCCTCCCATGCACAAATGCAGAGAGACTTAGCAGACAGAACAGTGATTAGTGATTTAAAAAATCACATATATCTCTAGGAATTTAGTTTCTGTCTTATGACTTGGACACACTTTTACACAATC
Organism: Gekko japonicus; assembly: GCF_001447785.1. Classification (NCBI taxonomy): domain Eukaryota; kingdom Metazoa; phylum Chordata; class Lepidosauria; order Squamata; family Gekkonidae; genus Gekko; species Gekko japonicus. Next base: position 1,478,903 of record NW_015166424.1, read on the forward strand.
CATTTATGAGACACCATACTCTGTCATATATGAAGTGGCTTACAATTAAATCCAGTACTAAAACATTAAGACAAGGCAAATCACCATTACAGTGAAATAGAAACAACCTAATTAGCCCTTCTGAAAACTGCCCTTAGGGCTGAATTCCTAATACAAGAAGCTTTAATTCTGATATTAAAGAATCCAATTTAAGTTTTTAAAGTGGTTAATGACCCAATTGGATTTCGATGCTTTTTTTTTTTTGTGCACCCCTAGTGAGCAGACAGACTAGACTCACCTTTGCTGGATATCTTGCAAAGGAATGAAGATGCAGTAAGGGAAAGAAAATCTTACTGTGTGCAGTGCTGCTTCTTAATGCAGCCAATTAAGGTATTTGCCTCAAGTGGTGAATTGGGGGGGGCAAATTCCCAAACCCACCATCTTCTTCACAACATCTGCCTTCTCTGACCACTTTGGGCAAGAGAGCCAGTTTGGTGTAGTGGTTAAGTACGTGGACTCTAATCTGGGAGAACCGGGTTTGATTCCCCACTCCTCCACTTGCAGCTGCTGGATGACCTTGGGCAAGCCATAGTTCTGATAAGAGCTGTCCTTGAAATGGCAGTTCTGGCAAGAGCTCTCGCAGCCCCACCTACCTCACAGGGTGTCTGTTGTGGGGAGGGGAAGGGAAAGGGGTTTGTAAGCCGCTCTGAGACTCCAAGTGAAGGGTGGGGTATAAATCCAATTTCTTCTTCTTCTTCTTCTTCTCTCTTTTCTCTGCTTTACCTACCTCTACTGTCTCATCTCTCCCCACCCTGAAGTAGCTAATCCGCCTTGCCCAGGGTTGTCAACGCCCCCCCCCCATTGGCCAGCAGGATAAAATTAAACAAAAGACCCCCATTGAGGCTAACCTTAAATCTAATGAGGCAAACCATATTATTCACTTCAGCTCTCATGCAGGGGTGGCTATGGGGATGGTTGACCTCAAGTGGCACTATTACCTGAGTCAGCACTAACAGCAATTGACTCCTCCTTGCTTCTCAGAGGAACACATTAAATCTGACTCAGATGCACTCTTGTTGGTCTGACTAGCTTTCTCAAAAATCTTTTCTTTGGTCAGAGTTGTTGGTATTACGCAGAATGAGTCCTGGTCTACCCACAAAGCAGAATGCCATTGTAGAGTCCTGAGGTGATAGGGTACAGGGTACAGTTGAGGATCACTTTTTAAAGTTCTTTCCAGCACATTAAAAATAGCTTTAAACAGGGCTTTTTTTGTAGAAAAAGCCCAGCAGGAACTCATTAGCATAATAGGTCACACCCAACAGCAGAAACTCATTAGCATATTAGGCCACACACCCTGACATAGCAGCTCATTAGCCTATTAGGCCACACCCCCATGTTACCAGAAGTGTGGTCATCCAGCCACACCCACCTTTTGCTTCTTATTTTGTTTACCTTGTTTGTTGTCAAAACCCAGGGCTTTTTTTGTAGCAGGAACCCCTTTGCATGTTAGGCCACACACCCCTAATGTAGCCAATCCTTATGAGTTCCTGCAATTGGGTGTGGCCTATTATGCTAATGAGCTCCTGCTGGGCATGGCCAACTCGGGAGCCAGCCGGAACTCCATTCCTGTGCATTCCT
>NW_015166424.1:1480552-1497588 GCF_001447785.1 Gekko japonicus
AAACCCTTGCTGTAAGAAAACTACTTCAGCAGAAAGAGGCTAGATTCCCCCCCCCTTTTTAGTGGGCTGTGTGTGTGTGTGTGTGTTGTTTTTTTTACTTGAAGTTAGTATCCTGAGATTCTGCAACCTCATCCTCTTGTATGTATACATCAATCCTAAAGCCTCATCCCATCTCCAAGATGTCCTGTTTCTTATTATTTGCTTCATTTATATACCACTTTTTGCCACATTGGGGACTCAAAGTGGTTTCCCTCTCCTGCATTTTATGTTCACAACAACTCTGTGAGGCAGGTTCGGCTGACAGCAAGTGACTGGCCCAAGTTCCATGGCAGAGTGGGGATTTGAATCTGGGACTCCCCAGTACACTGGAATGCTGAGAACTCAAAAGCAGAGTGTGGTATTTTTTGTTTTATTTAATTATTTTACTTTATTTATAGTCCTCCTCACTCTATATAGTGGCATAGCCCACAGTCATGTTCTTGTTATAAAAGCAGTTTCCTGAACTGTTATGTGATAACATAGCCCAATTATCTTTTAAAACCCTTTTGAACAATTCTGTTTAGCATAGTTTGTGGAATGACAGAAGCATGGGAGCCTTTCTGACCACCTTGGGCAAGCCATTCCACAATGTAGTCATTTCTTCCCTGTAATTTCTCTCCAACATCTGGTAATCAAATATATATTGCTCTCACCATGCCTAATAGCTATTGAGAGACTTGCAGTGCCGTCATAACCCTGACTTCTTAATATAGTCTACTGTCAAACCATTGTTCTTTCCTCCACAAGTCACATTCCTTGCATCTTTCCACTCACTCTCTTCCCCCTCCTCTCTCTTTTGCTCCATCTTTTTTCTATGCTTGTTCCTAGTAAATGGGGTCAATTAATTACCACCCCAACAAGCAAAACAGTTACCCAGCAGTGGTATGGGGGGAGTGGCAGGTGTGTCCTACATCTGCTTTCACCTCTCCGAACTGTGCTATTGGCAGCTGGGAGTCAAATGAGCTTAAGAGGTTCTGTGGCTCTGGATCTCATTTTTTATCCTGGCTACTGGGGGCATCAGAGGAGGTTACAGTTAGGGTGCAGCCTTCATCTGCAACAGATGGCATATGGTATGTGGCAGTTGAAACAGCTAACAAGTAGAGAAAGAAGCAGCAGCAGAGATTGGATGCATACCCCGCCCTTCCCTACCCGAAGGAGTCACAGAGTGGTTTACAATCCCTTTTCCTTTCCCTCCCTACAACAGACACCCTGTGAGGTAGGTGGGGCTGAGAGACCTCTCTTGGGAACTGCCCTTGAGAGAACAGCTCTGAGATGACTGACCCAAGGTCACACCAGCAGTGCATGTGGAGGAGTGGCAAATCAAACCTGGTCCTCCTAGATTAGAGTCTTGCACTCTTAACCACTACACCAAACTGGCTCTCTTAACCACTACACCAAACTGGAAGCAAGACAGCTTTAAACCTGGGGAGCACTGCATACAGACAGCATCTTTCATCACCTCTGGATTTTGACTAGCCCTAAATGGTTAGAAGAGTACCTAAAGACATCCCACAGAACTAAATGTTACAAGTGGGAGAACCACAAAGACTAGAAAGGAAGTGTTCTCATTTCCGCTCCTCCTGTATTTCTTCTTTTCCTTTCCTGAAAACCCCATAGCCTCTTCTCTTTTCCTTCTTCCTTCCTACCCACCTATCAACCTAACTTTATCTGCCCCCCATCTTTAGCTTTCTCTGCTTTCCTCCCCTTGGCAACCACTACTTGGGAAAACTATGGTCATGTTGCATGGTGCTGGCTGAGCCACACTCAGTTGCAAGGTGTGAAATCTGCAAGGACTTGTGTGTGTGTGTGGGGGGGTGCTTCGCTTTCCCCTGTATCCCCTCCCCACACTGTTTCCTCTGTCCATCCTCCTGACAGCGCCTGTAACCTCCTCTTTCCTTCTCTCCTAGCCCAGCGACCGACCAACCTTTTACCTGCCACCCATCATCAGCTATATTTATTATTTATTTACTTCATTTATATTCCACCTTTCTCCGCAATGGGGACCCAAAGCAATTTACATTATTATCTTCCATTTTACCCTCACAAGAACTCCGTGAAGTAAGTTAGGCTGTGAGTGTCACCCAGTGAGCTTCCACAGAAGAGTGGGGATTTGAACATCGGTCTCTCAGATCTTAGTTTTAAACTCAAAAAACTGCACCACACTGGTTTTTGTGGGGTGGCTGCTGTTGAACAGTAGCAAGCAGGCAGGCCTAGGAGAGTCATGCAACTTGCATGGTAGCAAGTTGCCCTGGCCCTGATGAGTCTTCAAAGGAAGGCTTCAAAGGCTAAAACAGCCCTGGGAAGGGCCCTGCCACCTCCCCCTGCCTTTCATTGACAGAAACCAAAGCTTGAAGGTTGTCAGTTCTGTTGTGGTTGCTAGCAGAACAGTGTTGCCAGTGAGGGCATTCCTTTCTTAAAGGTAAAGGCACTTTTATCGGGGGTGGGGGAATTTAACCCAGTGTATTTTTAAAAGATTTCAGATTTTTCTGCAAACCGGGGTTTTTTCAAACATTGTAGAAAGATCTGTTGAAAATCTTTGTTTTGTTTGCCTACAGTTCCTATCTCTGGACTTAAGAATCTACAGATTGGGCCACTTTGAGAATTACGTATATTGATGATGAGGAAAACACAGGATTGTAATTATGTATTTCCCTGGTAAGGTGAACTAAGGCAAGGGTGTTGTACATATTAGATTCCATGTCAAAAATGAAGTCAAATGAGGAGGATGATCTATGTTTTATTTCAATTAACAGAAAAACAATTGGACCAAATAGTCCATCCAAAATTGATTACTTTCTTCTCAGCATATTCAGGAAATATGGTTCAATTAATAGGAAAACAAGTAGACCAAATAACTCATCAAAAACTGACAACTTTCTTCTTTTTCTTCTTCATCTTCTCCTTGAACCTATTCAGGAAATACATGATATTTTATACATGGACTGACATCATCAAGAAAACAATATTCAGAAAACATAATTGGTTACAAAAGACAGTGGTAATTTGAGTAATAATCCTCCGATTGGCCAGATGTAAAGAAACATATATCTACGTCAAACTGTTTACTTAACCTAACCTAAATGATAATGGGCAAGGATTCTTCATACGAGACTAAAATCTTATCTGACCCAGACATTGAAAGGTTTGCCCTAAGAACTACAGAATCATGAACTTTCTACCTATTAAGTTGTCTGCTAACAATATCAGACCTACAAAAGGAAAGCCTTCTAAATAACAGGCCTTTCAAACATCCTAATAAAATAAAGAATAAATCTATAAAAACCAGAGAAATATGAATATGAACAATCAAGAAGAAAAAAATCCATATATAAAAAATCTTTATATTCACATTCATACTACAAGAGCCCTGTAGATAGGTAGTCTACAACTGTCTAGTGATATTTTAACAAGTTCCTATGGAATAAAAAGATACTAATTTATGGCACAAAAAGATAATTGGACTATTTGGAGGGGAGAAAAGACAAGACTATGTATATTTCTGTGAATGAAAAAAAAAGAAGAAGAATTGATTTGGCAACTGGCAGCTTTTAAGGCTATATTTGACCCAGGGACTTTTAGTTGCTGGAACAGATCCTGTAGCACTGCTGTAATGTGCAATTCAAGCAGAAACTAAGGGGGGGGGGGAACACTGAACCTAACAATGAACTCCAAAACCAAGCAAAGGTTAATGAAAAGGAGGGCCAATATTAAAACCTTTCCATAAAATATAAAAAGAGGTACATGTATTTATTAATCATAATAACAAATTTTAAAACATATATAGAGGCCCATTTACAACCAATGTATATAAAATATAACAATATCAAGGGCTTACAAAGTTGACCTTACGCGTTTCGGCCAAATAGGCCTTCCTCAGAGGTCATACATATGTGTCAAGATGGTTAATAATTATTTTCACATACACACAATCAGAAATATATACAAAGTATAGATTCAATGAGGTCCTCATTGAACGAGGTCCATATTTGGCCGAAACGCGTAAGGTCAACTTTGTAAGCCCTTGATATTGTTATATTTTATATACATTGGTTGTAAATGGGCCTCTATATATGTTTTAAAATGTGTTATTATTATTAATAAATACATGTACCTCTTTTTATCTTTTATGGAAAGGTTTTAATATTGGCCCTCCTTTTCACTAACCTTTGCTTGGTTTTGGAGTAATGTGCAATTCACCATTAGTAGTCTTCCCTTCCCCTCAATTTTCTATACCTCGGATCCTCCCAACGTGATTTTCATATGTCAGATGAGGCACAAAGATCTGTAGCAGTTTACACTATAAGATATTTTATCTCATAACTTCTTAACGTTTTGGTAATCACAGTGCTTAAAACACAATGTAAAAAGAGAAAAACAAAACAATATTGGAATGATGATCTCAATGTGAGAAAGTCCACACAGTGGCATAAATTTCCATAAACCCTAATGAAATCAGTGTTCACAGAGAGAAAATACATTATTGTTCTGATTTTCATTATGTAGTTCAGCAATGCAAATAATTAAAGAACCCAAGAATGAGAGACACACTCCTTTTCTGGTTTTCTTATTGTTATCCTTTTCTGTGGTTTTCATTTTGAATGGCACCCGTATTTTTAAACTGAGGGGGTCATTTTTAAAAATATACTTTGCAGAGGCCTAGGGACAGTGCTGCTGATCACCTGGCAGATATTGCTATTAACAGAAGGCCAGAGTGCTGCTCAAAACCCTCAAACATGTGCAGAGTAGTTTTAAGGTGCTTTGCAAATACCACTCTTTACACTTTATAAGTTGAAAGCAAACATTACATATATAAATTAAACTGAATAATATCTGGCACAAATATCTACAATTGCTGCTTAAATTTTTTCCCTTGCTACCTATCTTTAAAGCGGTGAGTTTTTTTTTTTACCATACCAATGGCTTGAGAGAAACGTTATCAGCATTATACTACTGTTCTGATAAGTTATAGATGATAAAAAATATACAAGATGAGACTTTCCGCAGGGATAAACTGTTACTTGAAGTACCAGCATATAAATCAGACAAGCAGCATAACGGGATGAGATTTCAAGATTTAAAGTCAGGCTTTCAGAATAAATGTATGTTCAGAATAAATGTATGTTGCAACACCCAAGAAGAAAGTTAAATTTTTTCACAAAGGAAAACTGGTATAGGGTTGCCAACTCAAGGATGGGAAATTCATGGGGATTTGAAGGGTGGAGCCTAGAGACAGTAGGGTTAGAGAAGGAAGGGACCACAGCGGGATATAATACCATAGAGTCTACCCTCCAAAGCAGTCATTTTCTCCAGAGGTTAGTTGTAATTCTGGGAAATTGTCAGGCTCCACCTACAGGTTGGCAACTTATAGGGATGCATTGTTTTGGCCTCAGACAGGTACAATGCCATAGACTCCACCCTGCAAACCAGCCATTCCCTCCTGGGGAACCATTGCTGCCAATCTCCAGGTGAGGGCTGGAGATCACTCAAAATTACACCTGTTCTTCAGGTACCGGAGAGCAGTTCCTCCAGAGAAAAGTGGTGGACTCAGTGTCATTATACCCTGCTGAGGTCACCACAGCAAATTGACAATGAGTTTTCAAGGCTGGGGCACCCGCCCAGAGCCTCTTTCTAGAGCTCGTTGTATTTATTTCCACAACGGGCCTTATTCCTAGTATATTTATAATTGTGGATAACCATTCATCTCATTTATGAGAATAAACAGGTATTACGTATATTTTATATTGTTAATTTAGGATTAAAGCATGTCATATTTACATGCAAACAATTTGTGTTGTGATTTTATCAAGTATAATTAAATAATAATTTTGCTATGTTGTTAGTAGATTTCTTCATTACTATACAAAAGTGTCCTGTATGAAGAGGGCTTTAACGCTCTTGAGTTTAAAGGCTTGGAAGGGAAAGTACAGGAAATAAAAGTGACCATTTTGTTATCAACTAAATTTATTAAGAAGGAAAAACAATAACGACATAAATTAAACTGTATATAGAAATATTTTTAAATTAAATTTATTAATTTACCATTTGTCAACCTTTGTAATGTAGGGATGAAGTAATTCCTAAGACATAAAGATGTTAAATTAAATTATGTGTAGACTGTCTAATGTACACAGCTTTTGAACAACTATATGGCTTAAAATTCTTCAAATAATTAATATTATTTACTTCTTTTGTTATTAAAAATTAAAACCATAACAAATTTATAAGATAACATTAAAATAAGTTGATTTCCTATCTCAATTTACCTTGTATTTTAGCACATACAATATGGTACACCCAGTGACCATGACAAAAGACTACCTAACCCTAATTGTAATTTGATGCTGCAGTCCTCAAATGATGAAAATTTATGTATGAGCTGAAAGGGAATTTATAAACTGTAGAGCAGGAAAGTACCCAACAAGTCATTAAAACTAATGTCATGTTCTAAGGTAGGAGGTAACCTTATAGATCGGCATTTTGAATAGATATTTATATTACTTTTGCATGAATACTGGCTTACTTGTCTACTGTGTCTGCCAGAGGCTAGAATGAACTGGGTGGCCCAGAACTAAACAAAGCTGAGCAACCTCATTAGAGCTCGCTGGCCTCAGGTCTAGCCTCAGGTGGCAAGGTGGCAAGGACAATGTGCATTGGTTCCCTCATCACCTCTTTCCAGGCAGCATGAGTAGATGCAACAGGTCAGGACTTGGTTACCAATTGCCAACACCACCACTAAAAGGTGGTTGCAGTGCTGTGAACACTAGGGGTGTGCACACAAAAAAATGGTATTTTCTGGGTTTGGGTATAGCAAACCTGAATCATATTGGTATATACCGATATTCCTGAATCCCAGTATCGGTATTGTATTTGGATTTGGGAAGTAATCAATATTGCCAAAAATATTCGGCTGGGAGGGTTGAAATGGCTGCCTGCCATTCAAACTGATCAGTACAGCAATCCGACTGTCAGCTGATGGGTTTTCGGAGGAAACCTGTGAGAAGGCCAACCATCCCCGCACTGCCCTGGTGTAGCCTGGTGGCTCAGGGAGAAAAGGCAATGGTCAGTTTCAGTCTCCTCCACTTGGAAGCAGGGGGACTGAAACTGACACACTCTCTTTTTCATTCCCAAATTGGCCCATTGGGGCAGGTTGACTGGGGAAGGATGTCATATCGGGGGGGGCATGTTTACACATGCCATGATGGGTTGGCTGGGGAAGGGAAGAAAGATTTGGGAGGCATGTTTAAACACCTCTCCATCCCTTGCCCAGCTGGCCCACCATGGCAGGTTGGCTGGGGAAGGGGAGACATGAGGGAAGAAGGGCATTTAAACATGCCTCCTCAATCTGTCATCCCTTCCCCAGTTTCCTTGCCATGGTGGGTTGGCTGGGGAAGGGAAGAAAGGTCAGGGAGGCATGGCTGGAAGACATGTCAGCACTCCCTTTTGCTCCCCCACTTCAGAGCAGGGGAAGTGAAAGGGATTGCTGAAATGACTGCCAGCCATTTAAACCTAACAGCTGATGAACCTCCTGTCAGCTGTTAGGTTTAAATGGCCAGCAGCTCTGGTGAATGCCCCTGGATAAAAGCCGAATAAGATCGGCTTCTATTCGGGACCAATTTATCAGTAGCTGAATCAAGTTAGAGAATCCGATTTGGCCGAATAAATGCCAATAAGGTATTTTTTTGGTATTTATTCAGTTCAGTTTATGCCAAATGCACACCCCTACTCAACACAGCTGGCATTTGACTTAGTTTGTTCATTACTGCTAGCAGCTGTCTAGGGGCTTGGCATACTGGGAATGTTTCTGGTAAATTAATCAACACCAAACAGTGGCTTATCACCATTTTACGCAAAGAATCCTTTATCAGGAACTTTTGGCATGTAAATAGGTGTTCTGCTATTGAATTTTCCACAATTCCAACACGGAGACAATGTTCTTAAGTAGCATCTTGCCTTAGTAAAATACTTTTAAAGGTAATTAAAATGCTCTCGCAACTAATACATTTGTGGAAATTACTGATCACAGGAGTGATCTACATTTCCAGTTTTCCAGGTACTGGAGGAGTAGACATAAATTTACATAAGTCCCTATCTCCAGTAATACACTGTGCATACCAGTAGTCCCCTCTTCTCTTGCAAGCTTCAGACATAAAATAAAAACTTGGTTTATTTTAACTTTATTTATTTATGCCCCATTTGTCTCCCCAATGGGTACCCAAGATCACTTAAAACATTCCCCCTTCTTCATTTTATCCTTGCAACAACCCCGTAAGGTAGGTTAGCCTGAGTTAGTGGCCCAATATCACCCAGCAAGCTTCCATGGCAGACTGGGGGTTTGAATCTGGGTCTCCCAGGCCAGATCCCAATCCAATACTTCAAGTGCTACATCATACTGGCTATGTGTGATCAGTTTGTGAAATGAAGATGTGGACCATTCAAGTTGTGGTCTGTTCAGACAGATGCTGGTTTTGCTGTTTCCCCTGCAGCAACACAGCAGGCATCATGGGCTGCTTTGAAGTGAGGACAGTGCCATAGAACAAGTCAAAATTAAGTCCATGTTCTACCACACAAAACCAAAAATAAGAATAAGAATGAAATCCTAAACTGTTACCCACTTCTAAGCCCATTGACTTCAACTGTTATAGAAGGCTGTAACTCTGCACAGGATTGCAGTGTAACTGTGTGTAATAAACCAAACCATAGTTTCATATTGTGGGTTCATATACCCTAAGTTAATGGAGTAGCCCACATTTGGACAATCAGACTATCCATAATTTGTTTCTGGTTTCATGTGTCATCTGAGCCAAGAGTCCTGTGCATAATCTCCACTCATAGAAGGGACTTCGTGTCAGATGAGTGGGCCTTCTTCACCTTCCTACTCCTGCCACAGCCCCCAAATGCCCCCCCCCATGGTGCTTCTGGTGGATAGGGGAGCTACAGGAATAGCTACAGGAATAGCTACAGACATAGTGAAAGCTATGTCACAGGAGGGGGAAACTGGTGAGAATCACCTTCCCCTTGAATGACCAGAAATTTCTGATTGATTCAACCACAAGTCTCAATATTTGTTCATTTCCTGCATAGATTTTATGCATGAGTACATCAGAACACATTGTTTGGTGCTGCTAACACAACACCAGAAATGTGGGTTCTCTGTACTGTATATGCATTGAGTGACCATGTATACTGACAGACTGCATGCAGACGTATATGATATAGTATTTATAGGGCTAACATTCCTATGGAAAGAAAGCTGCCTGAGAGTGCACAGTAAGGACATGAACAATCCTATGTTATGTCAAGGACTGGGACAGCAATGGGTGCATCATATATATATTTGTGGTTCATTCATACAAGCACGTTAATCATTGTATCCCTAGATTTCAAGTTATTTAAGGTAAAGGTAAAGGTTCCCTTGCTCGAAAGCCAGTCGAATCCGACTCTAGGGTTGCGGTGCTCATCTCCGTTACAAAGCCGAAGAGCCAGCGCTGTCCGAAGACGTTTCCGTGGTCATGTGGCCGGCATGACTAAAAACCAAGGCGCACGGAACGCTGTTACCTTCCCACCGAAGTGGTCCCTATTTATCTACTTGCAATTTCTTGCTTTCGAACTGCCTAAAGTCTTAATCCAGGAGCTGCGGTGGCTCAAGTGGTTAAGACGCTGAACTGCAGGCAGTATTCCCACTAAGCTGAGTTGGTGTGAGCCAGCTCACAGTCTTTTAGCCTCCAGCTCACACATTTCTGTCTTAGCTCAGGAAGGAGGGCTCCAGAGCAGACTAATTTATGCAGCAGCCAAATTGCTCGCTCACAACTTGAATGCCAGGAGCCCACAAAGTAGAATTTCTGCCCACAGGACTCCACAGCTTAGAGGGAACATTGACTGCAGGCTGTGGAAGGTCAGTAGTTCAGCAGTTCAAGACCCGAGTTCCCACATGACGGAGTGAGCTCCCGTCTCTAGTTCCAGCTCCTGCCAACCTAGCAGTTCGCAAGCAAGAAATTGCAGGTAGATAAATAGGTACCACTTCGGTGGGAAGGTAACAGCATTCCGTGCACATTGGTGTTTAGTCATGCTGGCCACATGACCATGGAAATGTCTTCGGACAGCGCTGGCTCTTCGGCTTTGAAACGGAGATGAACACCGCAACCCTAGAGTCGAACTTGACTGGCTTTTGAGCAAGGGAACTTTTACCTTTACTTAAAAGTCTTAATCAGATGGAGCTGTGAAAGGCCTCAAGAATAATCTGCTTACAACCTGAAGAAAATATGTCCTGTCTCTTGAACAGAGGGTTAATGTGTGGAAATGGGCAGGTGAAACTTTTTGTGGCATGGAGGTAAATAACACCCCTTTAAGCCTCTATTAAAGAGACAGGACATTTTTTCCCAGGTTTCTGGCAACCCTACCTGTGAATCTGAAGCCCCAGGAACAAATCTTGTATTTGAAAGTCACAGTCACAAATTGACTGTAGGAAAAGGCACTGATTTCTCATCCCCCTTAAGTCAGCAATATGGGAATAACTAAGTCAATTTACCCTGCATTGTTGGGGGTGTGGAATGGTATGGTATAGCCTGATCTCATCAGATTTCATAAGCTAACTATGGTTGATATTTAGATGGGAGACTACCAAGGAAGATTGTGCATAGGAAGACCATGTCTGCTTCTCAGTTGCCTTGAAAGCCCCTTGCTGGGGTAGCTATACATCGGTTGTGATTTGATGTCACATATGTACATACACTTCATGGTTATTGTTAGGATCTTATAGAACTCATGACAGAGGTTGCTGCAACCTGCCAGACTTTCCCCCCATTCTGTATCAAAATATGAGGGTTCACAACAAGCCCTGGCTTCCTACTGGAGACCCATCCAATTCCCTTCCTTTCTTTTTTCCTTTACTGACTGAGTCACCCTAGTAGTGTGTTTTCTTTTTGGCTGAAGAACTCTGGCTGTCCCACCCTGTCACAGTACAATACTTTGGCTGCTGGCTCAGCCCAGGAACCTGAGGGAAGGATCAGGAGCCCCCTTTAGCTTAAACAACTGAAATGAAACTCAAGGAATTTTGAAATTCAAAAATTGCAAAATATTTTATTTAACATAGGTGGGAAATGTCTGGTGAAATCAGGGGGGAAATTTCTGAGGTAACTTGAATAAATAACTTTGAGGTACATGCACAGACTTTAGTTCTTATGTTTCAGGCTAATGAGAGTTTCTTAAACTTTTTACAGTGACTTAAATCTTTATGTTGAGAGGGTACACTTTCTTTGAGTATTCTCTAACTCTTTTGGTTTCCAGAAGGTTGGTACACTCTTCCAAACACCTTCTCTTGAAACACCAGTAATTGTCTTGCATTTTAAACTGACTCTTAAGGTCTCTAAAGGCAGTTTCTAACTACACTAGACTGGGCATCTCTGTACTCTTCAGAGCTATCACCCTATTTACACTGGGTAGAGAATTTTCTTTTGTCTCTAGAAGGTCTATCCCCTTTCCTTGGTCTGAATGGGAGTCTTTGTCTAACTACCCACTCATCCTTGCCAACTTTCCCCAATTCTCCCATCTGTTTTAAACTGCTCTCAGTCAGTCTTAATCAACAAGGTTTTATCACTTATCTATCTTATAAAATTTTAATTGTCACCTTTTATTTTTACTTTTGTAAACCTTGTATCTTAATGTATTGCTATTGGGTGATTGATCATTATATTTGATCTTAACCATGTTTAATTATGCTTAAGACCTAAGGTCATATAAGCTGGATAAATTGATGCTGAATTCCAAATGAATTCTCCTCCTCAGCATTCAGCTCTAAAATCTCTCCCTGCTCAGCTGATGCTAACCAATCAGATCTCTTGGAGCAGCGTGCCACTCAAGGCTCTCTGTTTCACAGTCCTTTAATTGTTTGCACAGCACTTCTAAGGTTCTTAAAAACCTTTAATCACAGATGTTATATAAATGCTACATACTCAGTGTGTAAAGTGCTGTCAAGTCACAGCCAACTTAATGTGACCTCAGCAAGGGGCTTTCATAGCAAGTGAGAAGCTGGGGTGGTTTGCCATTGCCTTCTTCTGCTGTCTTCCTTGGAGATCTCCTGTCCAAGTACTAACCAAGGCCAACCCTGCTTAGCTTCTGAGATCTGACAAGATTGGGCTGCACCGTGCCCCCTTCCCTCCAAAATGCTAGGTATTAGTACCGGGAGGGCGGGATAAAAGTTTAACAAATAAATAAAAATAAATAGATAAATAAAATCTTGAACCAGCCCTTGTCCTCAAGTTCAGTTTTAGGATATTTTCATCCATCTGTCTATTGAAACTGTTTATATTCCATCATGCAAAAAAAAATATGTTCAAGTTGGGAAATAACAAAGGAATGAAATAAAACCATATATTTTTAAACTCGAACATAGTAGACCAGCAGAGAAACATATAAATAGCAGAATGAAGACAGAAATATAAATAGCGGTACCAGAACAAAGTACAACACACAATATAAATAGCATAAAAATAAATCATCCTAGCTTTGTAACAGACAATAAAGGATAAAAGCAGATAAAACCCTTATAAGAGCTAAAAGCCAAATATGGCTTTTAGTGACAAGATGGGTCAAAATGACATTAGAGGTAAGGATTCAGGTTGCTGCCTGAGAAGGCTCATACTGCAGTAATTGCCAGGAGCTTGGCAGACCTGATCCAGTCTGCATCATTGAGAATGCAAACAAGATGAAAGGAAAATGATGCCTCTCAACTCAGAGATTTACATTTGTAATTCACGTTTGGTATACATGCTAAAATAAGAGATGCACACATGGCTGACACAATATGTTCAGTTATTCATATGCTGTTCCATTCATCGACCCACTTCTAAGGAAAGACTCAGGAAACCTACTGGGAAGTTTAAATGGTTGACTGAAGATGAAATTTGCTGCTTTCACATTGGGACCAACTTCTAGAAGAGCTTATCTCATTCTCTTGGAATCAGTTGAGAAGATCAGGGCAAAACTAGTATTTATCTGTGGACTCCTAGTGCCTATTCTCTACAGGTATGCATGTTTTGTTTGCATCGCCTTAATTCTCAGGCTCTTCTTCTATCCAATACAAATAACACCTGCTTGGCAGCCGCTCAGAGTCCACATCTCCCTCTCTCTTGAATTCCAGCTTCCCCAGCTGGCTAATCTATGTGCAAAAATACTGATCGTGAGAGATGGAAAAAGATCACCAGTGGAATCACAAGGCAAACATCTATAAATTAAACAATACTTTAAAGAGGAAGTAAGTAGTTTTGCCAATATATTCATTTCCTGGCCTTAATTTTATGGTACTGCAAAATTACTAGGTAGCCTATTGGAGATAAATAACATGTATTTCCACATAATTAGTATACAAACAGAGTAATTGCATAGTTATTTGTGCCCTGTAAACAAAGCCATAAACTACAGTGTCTCCATCCTACATGATTGCAGGCATAATTTTTGCACTAGGAAATAATCCTCTTTTCTGAAGGCCTGTGGCAATCAGATTGTCTAAAGTTTTATTGGTATATGGCCCTCATTGGCAGGGTGGCAAGTATAGGTTATAATATGTTGACAGGTGCAAAATTAAAGTGCTGAAGATGTGTATTTCTTTTGCCTCTCTGCCTCTTGCAGTTTCACAGTGTAATCAAAGATCTTTTGTGATCAGAATGAAATAGATAAAATTCCATGTGCCTAACGCTGTAGGGTTTGTTCTCACTGCAAGATTCCATCTCACTTAACCTCTGTATGCCCATAACAGCATGTGCTTCTGTTTATGAATCCTTTCTTTTCTAAAGAGGAAAATTGCAGTCCTTTACAAGGGTGACCCTCATTATCCTTCTGACCTCTCGCACATCACATATAGTGGAGCGTTTGCCTTTGGCAGTGAAAAGTGACAACACTCACAGGCATGATTCAAAACAATTGTGCATGTTCTCTTGACAACTCGGAAAGTCACACTTCTTCTCACTACTTATAAATACTTAGCATACAAAAGATGCCAAAATCTATTTCATTATAACATTCACCTTCTTGCTAGGTTGACAACACAGCCGAATTTTTTTGTAAACGATACTAGATCTATTTATTGCAGGAACTTTTTGCCTCAAACTCAGATTATATTCACTTGTACTAAACAAATTTGATGACTTTTCCCATAGCTCATTGTTTAATTGTGAAAACTTTCTTGTCAGTTTTACACAGTCTTATACATATGGGCATGAATTAAATATATTTGACACAGAAAATTTACCATATTCATATTGGTGATCATTCCCCTTTTTTATTTCAAGACTTTTTTGGGGGGGCATACCTTTTTTTCCCATTTGTTTTAGTGTCTCATCTACATACCCAGAACTCCTCTCGGTGACTCAAGCCCATGGCAAGTACCTCATGCCCATTTATTTGCCACGAAAAATCTGCAGTTTGGTCATGTGAAACTCCATTCACATTGGAACCAACCCCTTGAATAGTTTATTTCACCCCAGTGGGGGCTCATGGTATTTTGGTGCCCCAAGGAGCAATTTGATGGTTAGAGCTTCATCTAGCTAGAGGACATGTGTGCAGGGAGAATGCAGGATTTTATTTTTCTTTGTAGAAGATTTGGTGATCTACGTGAGGCATCTAATGATGGAGGCAGAGATTGCCTAAACCCTCATGGCTGATCAATTGGGGGGGGGGGGAGAGGTACCATTTAGGGTTGCTAGGAGGATGAGAGGGTTGATAAAACCATAGAGTTTTTGGTGATTCCTAGAGCTATGTCACTTCTGGTAAGAACTTCCAGTAAGTATACAAAGCATTTTCAAAATGTGTTGCTTCAAGTGGTGGCAGGCAAAGGAACCTGGGGCAGGGGATGCCCCACCTACTCTGGGGGCTTGGCAGCCCTACCTTCAATGCTGACCATCCATTGAATGAACTCCAGTGCTGGCTAGTATAGAACAAGGGCAGTGAGGAGTTATCTCATCTCAGCATGCCATTATGGTATGCAGGCTAGAAAAAATGTTGCCCATCTTAAACTTTGAGCCAGGGTGAGATTACCCATAATTCTGGCTCCCTTTATGTAGCCCATTAGTAGCACAGGGCAGTGGTGATATAGGGCACAGAACAGCTATTAAATAGATAACCACAGTTAACCCCGAGTTACATGCGTCCTTTATCTGGGGGCTTGGGAAGCAAACAAAATTTCACTAAACATAAAAAGGGTAGCCCTATTGCCATTCTTCCCCATGAACAAACAGGCAAAACACATGTCCCATCAGCAGTCTTTTGCCACCTGCATTCTTTTGTTTTAATTGCCCGTCTGCCGGTCTCTTTCCATGACCTTACCATTCAAGAGCCTATAAAATGACATCCTTAATGCTGATAAGCCTGGTTGTTGGGAGATTACCATTATACACACTGTTGCTTCAGCCCCGACTTCTATGCCATTCTTCTTGCCACACTTTCTTTTCCTGACTGGAAGGCTGCTTAACTGAATAGTAGATTAAATTTGTTTCTGGTGCCACAGAAGGTCCAGGATAAAGGAAGAGGGATGGGAAAGGAAAGCATAGTAGGGAGTAACAGAGGCTGTGTGAGGCAGTAGATTGAATGCTGGCCTTTGAAAAAGATGAAAGCTGTGTTCAAATATCTGCACAGCCATTAAGCTCAGCCAGCAGCTTTAGTCAAATGAACTTAACTGGCCCTACAGGCCTATTAAGAGGATAACCTGGGAAACTTTAGGTATGCCAACAATGAATTCCCCAGGAGAAGCATAGGGTGCAAATATGTGAAAAACCATTTAAGTATTATGTTTAAGATGTTAAGCTGTGCATTGAACAGAAGAAAGGCAAGAGGCCATGAGTGGAGAATAGAGAAGGTCTGCCCATAAGATTGTATCTGTTTCCTATCGAATTTTCGTGATCCATTCCTCTTCACAACACACACACACGAGCGCACACATAGACCAGCATTGGGGGGGGGGGCTGTAGACAATTTCAAGCCACAGTAAAGACTTCTCCAGATAGCCCTGCCAGGTATAACAAAGTTTTTGTCCAGTGGCACCTTTAAGACCAACAAAGTTTTATTCAAAGTTTTATTATTTATATTTTGAATCAGGGGTCATTTCGTAGAAAAAGAGCTAGGGGAACTCATTAGCATAACTCATTAGCATATGCCACACCCCCTGACATCAGCGGAGGTGTGTCATAAGGCCACACCACCTGACATCACCGGAAGTGTGTCATAAGGCCACACCCACCACTCAGTTAATCTTAGTCTTAAAGGTTAGTCTTAAAGGTGCTATCTGAACTCTTGGACTATTTTGCAGCAACAGACTAAAACAGCTACCTCGGGGAAGCTCCTGGATGGGGCTGGGAGTCCTTGCGGAGGCCACGTGAAGTGGCCTCGGCCAGGCAGAGGGGGAGGACGCCAACTTACCCTCCTGCTTCTTCCTCCTTCTGCAACAGAATGAGGCTGGAAGCAGGAGGCGGCCGGAAGAAGGGGGTGGGGCTTCGTCATGTGCCTCGCCCCCTGCACCTCACCTGGGGAACTGCGATCCCCCACGATCCCCCCGAATCGACCTCTGCTTTGAATAAAACTTTGTTGGTCTTAAAGGTGCCACCGGACTCAAACTTTGTCCTGCTGCTTCAGACCAACATGGCTACCCACCTGAATTTTCCTTGCCAGGTATATTGCTTTTAACTGTATAGATTTGTTTGTACTACTTCTCCTGCCATGGATAGTTTCAGGCTACAGCCAATGTTTGCTCTGGGGAGGCATGCATTATTCTTATTCCAAATGAGTTATGAGGTTATCTGATTAGTGTTTACGAACTGGAATTTACCCTAGCATTACCACATTCTAGAGTTACCACATTCAACTGGGGTGGGTAGACTTGGGGAGGAGAGGAAAAATCCTTCTTTTAGGTTATTTAATAGTTTCAGAGCTATCTGTTTTCAGGTTTCAGGGTTGTTCTTTTTTTTTCCTGCTTGTCTTGTCTTCCACTAAAAGAAACTACTTTTTTTTCTTTC
>NW_015166424.1:1497611-1509493 GCF_001447785.1 Gekko japonicus
CAAGCGTTTATTCAATGACATTGTCCCGAGAGCATTTAGAACCAAAAAGCCAACTGTACTTCATATTGTTTAGAAACAAAATAAATATGTAAAATTGATGCTTGGGAAAATGTTTATTTCAAACAGCACTTTGTTATTGTTCTACAGATAAACGTTTCCACTGAGATGTGTCTTTGTTTTTTGGAAAAGAATATTCAGGAAAATACCTGAGGTCAAATACTGTGGAAGAGAGAAAGGAATAAAAGCTATAGAAATTCTCTTTGATTGGATGAATTTTTCTTCCATGAAATAAACATTCCTCCATCAAGACGAAATGCAGGCATTACTGGACATTAAAATCATTTTGAAAGTACAATGTCTGCTATTGATGGGTAGCTGTTGCATTGGTCACTCCATTTCCTCTTGGAACAATGATATGAAATACATACCCATGTGAATGTTATATGGTATTCCAGTAATTCTGTCCAAAAAGTTGTTCTCATATAAATGCACCCTAAAATTGTTGCTCTGGCTTCCATGTGAAAATTGTAAATGGAGAAAGAATACTAACACTGCTTTATACATTCCATAAAAGCAACAAGATAGAAAACAGCTTGACCCAAGCTTCTTGATCTCATCCAAATGGGGCAAATGTATGTTCTGCCAATATGTATAATACATATATTCAAAGGCTTAGGGAGAGAAAGCATCAGTCATCAGTCACATATGGTTCCCCTCTCTCTATTCCTTTGGAGCATCAAAGAAGCTTTCAGAACTTTTGGAGACATCAAATAAACTAGATGGGATCTACAGATTATCTGGGACTTTTAAAAAAATCTGAATTGGGGAAATGGTATAAGAATAGAGAAAAATATGGGCACTAAAGAAAACCATTTAGCTGAATTTAGTTGGATATTCAAAGGAAGTCCATGCATTTCATTCTGCCCTTTGAATGCAGACAAAATACATGCACAAATATAACACAAAATCCTTTGTACCAAATATATCTGCTAGATGATACTTTCCAAATTAGAATATGCCACAAGAAGAGAATGAGAGGTACTAGGGTATACCATGATCCATACACAAGAGGAGGAAGAATATCATAGGGCTCACACTTGAAAGAATTGCCTGTTGGTTTCTATCCCACAAAATGTCTCTAAAGTAGTAGTGTCATCATGTTTCTCAGGTATATATGAGAGACGGTATTAAAACTTTTTCAATAAATACATACACTTTCCCACTGAGATCTGATCACTACTAAGTACACATGTGCTATTGGCTTCCATGGCTAATAATGTGGCTTTGTCAGTCTGGCTCTGGGTCAATATCGACAACCTCTTGTCTTTCTCTTTTTCCTTTGCCCTGCTGTGTAGTTCCTATTTTAAGCAGTACAAGGAAGATATCACAAAAACAGCTGGATGTGTTGAGATGCATGGAATTAATCCTTTCTAAATGAATCACAGAAACTTTAATTGAAAGTGCATCTTTGATTAAAAGAAATCCATAGACATATATTTTGTTGTCCCTGCAGCTTGCAATAGCTATTGCCATCTTGACATGGGGCATTTCCTAAGGATTAATAACTAGATAAATTAACAGCCTGTGGTATAGCCCCAGGCTACATGGTTCTCTTATTCCAGGAAACATCCCATGACTTTGTGGATGGTGTTTAATTAGACTTCAAATCCATCTTGGTAGCTGCAGGAAAGATCTGAGGCTAGATGAGATACAGCAAGGAAACAAACAACAGATTTGCATTCTTTTTATTATTATGGTTTGGTAATGTCTCATATTCAGACAAAATTCTTCATATAAGCTTTTTAATGCTCTTGTAGGAGGGTTTTTTTAATAGAAAGAATGTAAAAATATGATCTGCTTCAAAGCAGTGTCAGCGGGCATGTGGCCAATTTTTTTTTTTTGGGGGGGAAGGATGCTCATTGTACAAAACGGAGTTGATTTCCCTTGATACAGACTGTGAGAAAATGTGCCATCATATCAAGCAGAATCAGGTCCCAAAGATCGTTTACCACAAAGGGGCTTAATGCATTTTCAGGCAGCACACACGAGGTTAGCCTTCACTAATAGATTATGTTGCTTTTTACAAACTGCAAAAAACCAAACAAACCCTCAGAGCAAATGTTTATATTTCTATTTATGAGGGTCAGTTTACACATGCGTATCCATCACTGGGTTTGTAATTTCATGATCACTGGCAACAGATGTGTAAACCAATTTCATTGGGAAATCTTTTATATGACATGATGTTTGTATGCCTTGATGAACATGCCTGTGAGGACTTACTCATAGGTTATTTTTAAGTTTATTTGTATGTAACCTATAGGTACACATAGATGTGATTAAGGTCACCGATCTATAGAAAAAGTAAATTGTGTTTGTGCACAGCCAAAATCTGAATCGGAGCCATGTGTCCTTCTAACCCCTTTCCCCTTTTAGATGCTAATAATAGAAAGCAAGAACAGGAAGTCTCATTTTTAAAAACTAAACAGAAATTGAAGATTAATTCTCTTTTTCTTTTGCTTGCATGACTTCAGTCTGAATCATGGCACTGTCTGAATCATGGCACATGCACACACACATGTACAATTTATCTTTTACATACTGATGAAGATCTATGGTCTTCATCATGACCATTTGTGCCTTAAAACTTTGATCCTGAAGAGTTCTTCTGACTGATGGGAAACTCCCCTCTGTTTAATTTTGAATTGGCTCAATATTTACAGTCTTCATCAATGAATCTATCTGATTTTAGTAATCTGTGCACACATCTCACCTTAGAATCATGTCAAATAAGCAAAGCTAGTTGCCAAAATTGGCAAATGGCATGGGGCATGCCAAGCCCAGTTCTAAGTGCTCAAATACTCAGAATCCCACTCCAAGAAGAATAGATTGTAGATTATGGGGTTGTTGTTTTTTTATAAGAAATAAGGAACATACATGACCAAAAGATACTCATTCAAATAAAAGGCTGAAGCCTAGCAATTGGTAGTATAGTTCACCTCAGTCAATAATTTTCATGACACATAAGGGCTTTACAAAAAATAATTTTTCTGTATGTTCATATAAAGTTGCTGGCTTTCTAGTGCACATAGTTGTAGAGCAATCAATGAGAATTTCACCAAGAGAATCAAGAGACAGGGGCTATGTTAAAGAATTTCTGCATGTACAAAGCAGACTGGTCTACTTGAATGCTGACTGTGTATGTGTAGAACCTCATTTTACATTCCAAGCCAGAGAAAAGCTGGAGGAATAGACCCTTTGTGTTCTGAATCTACTAATTATGAACTTTTGGTTACATCTTCAATGCTTCCTAGTGCAGGAGCTTCTGTGCGCACCCACAGCTCACAGACCCTTCACAATGAAGTAAATAGGGAAGTCATATATATTTTTTTTGTTAGATCCATGTATCAACCTGATCTTTATGCCCAGCAGGCCACTTCTAATTACAGACAGAGATTGTAGAGAACTTTTTGTGAAGTTCCTACGTTGCCCTGCAAGGAGCTTATAATGCTCTTAACTAATAACTGGACTGTGCAATAAGTGTGCCAAGGATGGGGACTGTATGGTGACCACAAGCTGATGCCAACTGCCTGGACTGTGAACATGTGCCCAGATGAGGAAAGCCTCCCCTTGAGATGATGTGCCAGACCAAGGATGGATCCATTAGTTACTTGCCACCTCTCATCCGCAACACAGCAGAGGTGAGGCAAGCAACCTGGCCACAGATGGCACACAGAAGCCAACACTGCGGAGGAACACCATGCCATACAAAGGGAAGCCTGAACTTCTCCACAGAAGACTCCATGAGCAGAAACCTCTGTTAGCACACAAGCACATCCCCCCCCAACTTCACCAGATATCGCACGTGTGCTGCCCCGTATAACAAAATAACTGCTTGCATAAAGGGAGTAGCCGGCCGACACGTCATTCCTGCCAAGCCCATCACCCAGAGAGATCATCGGGCCATCAATAAAAATGACCCTGGACACTGCTGCTATTGTCTTCTAAAGCTGTCACTGTTAGTAGTAATGGAATCAATATTGCCCAACCATTAGCCCCACCATCCTCCTGCAACTAGTTTTTGCCCAGCAACTTCCTGGGGATGGAACAAGGGAAGTGGCCAGTAAAGCCCACCCCCAAGTCCAAATAGTGTATAAAAAGAGCAGGACCCACCAATCTCTCTTTCTCTCTTCCTCTATACCTGACCCCTACCTATCATGCTGACTCTTGGGCCCCGGTCACACGGGCAGGAAACTGCAGGGGAGAAGCGTGGCTGTTTGCCCTGGGGCAAACTACTGCGCAGTTACTCGATCAGACCTCCCGTGGAGGTCCTGTGGAGGTCCTGTGGAGGTTCCATGGCAAGGGAGAGGTGCTGATCACAGGACAAGCCGGTGCACAACGAAGAAGCACGCGCCGCGGCAAACTTTTTTTTGTGTGTATGTACACGACGAATGCGCATGCTCCGTTGGGTGCGTGTGCGCATCCACAGAGATGTGGACAAAAAAAAAACACCTTATTTGCAATGGGACATGGGGGGTGCCAGATGCCACCGGAAACGCGATCAGACGCCCGCCCTTGCCCCGCAGTTTCCGGAAACTAGTACCTCCGAGGTACTAGTTTTTTGCCACGCAGTTTCAGCTGGAAGCCTCAGTTCAGCCACGGGAGTGCTATGCTTCCCAGATGTGCTGGTGAGATCGCGCTCGGAAACTCCACCTGTTTTCTGTCTCACTTGTGTGGCTTCTGTTCCGTGTGACCGCAGCCCCGGTGTAGCACTGCCCAGAGTCTTCCACGTGTTCTGCCGGTTCAGAATACGACCCTTTCCCCTTGTAGTCTCCCTTCCTCTTTTTCGCTGTGGGATCGCTTCATCTCTTCAGGACAGGTACATATCATCCCTCAATGAATTACCTGCTCATGCAAATGTCACTGTACCTTTCTGTCTATTTTCCTCAGTACTATATTGCTTGAGTGTGTCACTGTGTTTATTTGTATGTGTGCATATTCCCCAGTAAAAAACCCAATTCTTTAAGGCTTGGTCTCTGCGTCTACTTCTGGGATTACTGGAAAGGGCAGGACTCCTGTATACAAATGTTACTGCTCCCTATTTGCCAATTGCCATTTAAAATATTAAAATTCCCCATCTTTATTAACAAATAGAGCAATTTGGCTAACACTTTTTTGTGGGCAAGGTTTTTTTTTTCTGTTTTATCAAACTAACTTACTCTGGGCTTTGATTTTGGCTCCTCATTTATAATCTTACTGTCAAAGTCATTTCTCAAAATGTTGTTAAACATATGATCTAGCTTTATTACATGAGAATGACAACCAAGCTTGGGTTCATGCTGAGAATGATATCCTGACATTATTTGATGCTTTCTTTTTTTAGAAGAAGAAGAAGAGAAGAAGAGATTGGATTTATACCCCACCCTTCACTACCCAAAGGTGTCTCAGAGTGGCTTACAAACTCCTTCCCCTTCCCCACAACAGACACCCTGTGAGGTAGGTGGGGCTGAGAGAGCTCTTGACAGAAACTGGTCTTTTTCAAGAACAGCTCTTATCAGAGCTACGGCTTGCCCAAGGTCATCCAGCAGGTGCAAGTGGAGGAGTGGGGAATCAAACATGGTTCTCCCAGATTAGAGTCCACCCACTTAACCACTACACCAAACTGGCTCTAGGACTAAGTGGCCTGTCTGGAGGTTGATCAAGCAGAGCAGGGCCAGTTCTGCAATAAGCATGTTTGCTTTCCGAGTCTCTGTATTACATTTCACTGAGGCTTTTGGTGCTTTCTCCAACCACATTTTCATGAATGAAAAGTAACTGCTTTTTCAGAATCTGCCATGGTTGTAACTCCATATAGAAGAAAGGACTTTTCTTACCACATTCAAGCGGAAACTATTTTGGTTCAACATTCAAATATTGTTGACTTTTTCAACATGAGGAGATAAATTCCTCATGCCCCTAGCAATGTTCAGAACTGTAACTACTCTACAGCTAATGGTCTGTTTTAATAGTCTGTTTTATGACCTGGATATGCCAGACAACAAATTGTTCTCGGGAGATGCTAGCTAGAGGATAATGACAGTAGGAGTATTATTTAGAATTGAGAAATATGCTAGCGGAAGTTCAAATCTAAGTCATTATACGCACATGAACCTAAACAACAGGGACTTGCCATTTCTGACCTCAAGAACTCTGAATTGAAAAGTGAACCACCTCAGAATATGAACCCCACTTTCTCGCCTTTCATGCTTTCCTTAGATATTTGATTACTTCTTTCCTGCTTGCTTGCTCACTCTCCTACACACTTACTACTTGTAGATGAGCACAGTTCAGTCGTAGTGAAGACTTGGCACAGGGTAAACTAATTTTCCCCTGCTTTACTCATTGATCTAAAATGTCAATGTAAAAATGAGACAGAAGGAAGCCCAGTTCGATTTCTGCAAAGGATTGTGCTGGGGCTCAGCCTGGGTTACGGTACTCAGCTTCCCACTGGCAGCGGGATATCTCCCACCACTGCTGTTGTTGCCTCTTGCCACTCATCTGGGCAGTGGGAGGAAATTCCTCATGGAAAGGGTTCAATTAGCACCCCTGGCATGATGAAGTCACTTCTGGCATGACCCAGAAATAACAGCATCATGCTGGGTGATGCTCTAGTATTCACTTGTTGTGTACTAATGGCGACCATGCACGCGGTCACCTTTCCACATGGCCAGGCGAACTAGCCTAGCTTCACATCCCTAGACAATAGAAGGAGAGGATCCTAAAGCCAGCCTATTGGGCTGCCTGGATCCTCAAAGGAACCTATGGTTGCAGTAACTTTGTATATAATCCTATCACAGGTGTGTGTGTGTGTGTGTGTTGGGTGTGGTTTGTACTTGTATTTAAAGTGGCCTCTGGCTGGCTACTGTATCTCAAGTTTTCCTAATTCTTAAGTATGAGCTGAAATCACTATGCTATGCTTCAGTCTCAGTACTTTATACACCCAAATCTCTGATTAAATCTTGATGCCATTTGTGTTGAACCAGAAGTGACAGCATTTCTCTGGGGTACACTTCCACTTCAAGCAGAAAGTCCCCTAGTCTGTGCCTGGCAACCCTAGCCTAAGTACTTTCTCTTTTGGCTCTCTATCATTTGCTATGGGAGATCAGATTGTAATTGAATTATGAGAAAAACACACTGGACACGCCATGTTGGAAATGGCTTTTACTTGCTTACATGTTCAAACAGGGTTGGGAGCTATGTTCTGTTTACAAGACAAAGGAACAATGAGTAGAATGTCATACAAAGTTTAGACCCTTGTCTTTTATATCATGCCTTTTGTCACATTACAAATCTGGAAGGAGAAATAGATTCCACTTGAAAATAAAACCAGGTCCCTTCAGCATTCAGAATGCAGCTGTTCTCTGCTACATAAGGACTGTGAGCATTTATTTGTATTACATTTTTATCCCATCTTTCCTCCATCATAGGACTTTGGATGGGATTCACAGGACATCTCTAATCCAAGCATTGACTTGATCCAGAACTTCTTAGTTTAGCAACACTGACTTGAATGGAACACTGGGATCATTTTTGGATACAAAGTTGACTTTAGATGGCTCCATAAGGATGCCAAGCATTTTGAAAGGCATTTGTATTTTGCAGTGTTCTTTTTGCCATAGAGTGATCATGTAAAATGGGAAAAGAACTCTTCCGGGTTAGAAAACTAATGTCATTATTATGAAAGGAAAAGGAATGTACTTGAGGTCGCATTCTGTGTTCGCAGAAAGGGAACAGAAATTAGGGAATGAATTTTCTTGTCTGAAAAAAGACAGAAAAAGCACCAGCAAAAGAGACAGGGAATGAATTTTCTTGTCTGAAAAAAGACAGAACAGGCACCAGCAAAAGAGACAGCTATGAGCTATGGCTCATCAGTGAAAAGGAAGAAAAAGTAGATGGATTAGCTTGTGCCATGGCTCTTTGGGTGAGATGGAAGGTGCTTGTTTGGCTTGCTTAAGAAAAATAGAAATACTGGGTTCTAATTAAGCTAACAGCTACAATTTGTTATTTTTCATTAGTATGTATTTATACATGTATGTTACTTATAGTCTGTCATTCTCACTGAGACTCAAGGTAAATTACATAAAGTAAGTCAATACAACACGATCACTGGACCTAACAACATCAACTATACCATCTCAGGTTCATTCACTTGCTTGTCTTCTAACATTGTACATAGGGCAAACAGGTCAAACCCTACTACAAATGATAAATGGACACAGGTCTGACATCAAGAATTAAAAATTAAAAAAAACAACCCTGAGAAACCTGTCAACCACCCAGGGCACTCAATGGGGAGCCTCAAAGTGGCTGTTTTATTGCAAAGGAATTTCAGAAACAGACTGGAATGGGAGATTGCTGAATTGCAAGTTATTACAACAGAAATATTGGTTTCTTATCTCATGACATGTGGTAACATTCAGTTCTTGCATCTGTTGGTAAACTCTTTTATTATGCTGTCTGCTAATTTGCTAATCTGCTGCTGTTCACAGGTCTTACCAATTGTTCACAGGTCTTACCAATTGCCTTCATCCAGTCTTAGCTATATTTATTGCTCAGTTACTTATGCATCTGGACACTAATTAGCTCTTCCTGGCAACACCCTCTCCACTGTCTACCTATATGTATTGGGTAGTGACTTCTGTTTCAGTGTATCGGAAGAAGTGTGCATGCACATGAAAGCTTATACCCAGAATTAAACTTTGTTGGTCTTAAAGGTGCCACTGGGCTCAAAATTTATTCTGCTGCTTCAGACCAGCACAGCTACCCACCTGAATCTATAACCTGTCAGTTTAATCAATGGGATGATGAGACAGCTAATTAAAAATGTAAGAGTACTAGGATTGCAGAAATCTGAAACAAGGCATAAATATTAAACTTGACATGTTAAACAATGCAAGAAATGGTATTATGTAAGTAGCAAGATAATGCAGTGAGAGCAAGATGAAAACATACAGCAACAGATAAGACATATTAATACCATTGTCCGCATTTCTGTTCCCTCTACTGAAACGTCTTCCTGAATCATTCTGTTAAAATGCAGTCCGATTCCTTTATAAAAGTGCCCTTCTGATAAGTTCTGGTTTACATAGTTTGTGGAAACCTCCTCCGGCCATTCCATAGAATGGAGGTCACAAGAGAATGCACATTTATGGACAGCAATTGATCATGAGGGGCTGTGTCTCAGTGGTAGAACATCTGTTTGGCATGAAGAATTGAAGGAATTCCTGCCTTTTTACAGAAACTTCATTTTGAAATCAATCTGGGAGAATCTTTTCCCATATAAAAGACAGCAGGAGGCCAGGTGGTTCTGGGGTGTTCTCTGTATGAGCCCTCTTGAGGACAGGGGGCTCCCTGTTGAGTAACACATCACAGTTTGGCACCCAACAAGCATTATTCTGAGCCATTTTGCAGCTATGAGATAGCTGTAAGGTGGAGTTTCAATTAATTCAGCCTTGCCAGGTATTTTAATCATGGGAAAGACTGTGGCTCAGTGGAAAATCACCTGTTTTGTGTGCAAGAGGTCCTAGTTTCAATCCCCTGCATTTCCAGTTGAAAGGACCAGGTAGTAGGTAATGTGAAAGACCTCTGCCTGAGACCATGGAGATGTGCTGCCAGCCCGAGTAGATGATAGCAGCCTTGATGGTCCAATGATCAGCTTCATAAGATAACTTCACGTATTCAGCATATGATCTTGTGCATTTGCAGGGTGGCACCTGTAGAAGGCCGCTTCAGATGAGCAAAGTTGTTGTGGCAGGGCATAGGAGGAGAGGCAGTCCTGTAGATATAATGGTCCAAGGCCATGAAGGGCTTTGTGTGTGATGGACAATACTTTGAATTGAACTCAGTGACTAAGGAGGAGCCAGTGGAGTAATTGCAGAATGGGTGTAATATGAATGCACCTCCTAATTATTGATAATAACTGAATTGCAGCATTCTGCATCAATTGGAGTTTCTGAGTTGATTTTGATGGGAGACCTATGTAAAATTGAATTACATTAATCTACTATCAGTGTTACCATGGCATGGATCTGGGTGGCTGGATCAGCCAAGTCAAGGTAGGGAGCTATCTTCCAGGCAAGGGTCAGCTGAACCCCATCAAAGGCATAATGTCCTTCAAGACCTCAGTCTTCCCAACCAGCATTACCTCCATCTTGTCAGGGTTTAGTTTTAATTTATTCACTTTCAGCCATTTAACTACAGTAGTCAGGCAGTGGTTCAGGACCTTTACTGCATCACCAGAATATTAAGATAGAGAGATATAGAGCTGGGTGACATTAGGATACTGATGGCATCCAATTCAAAAATTACTAATGATTTCTCCTTAAAGCTTTATATAGAAATTCAATAGCATTGGGGATAAGACTGCACCCTCTGGAAACCCACAGGACAAATTCCACACTGGTGATAACTTGTCTCCAACAGCAACCCATTGAGTTTAGTCTGTAAGAAATAATTTAACCTAATCCAAAGCACATTCTCCGATACCTACTTTTGCCTCCTTAGATTTCAACAAGATAGACCAGTGTATTGTATCAAAGGCAGCATATAAATCCAGTAGGAGCAACAAAGAGCCATGGCCTTTGTCTAAATTCAAATCGAGATCATTAATTAAAGCCACCAGCACTGTCTCTGTCCCATAGCCTGGCCTGAAGCCAGACTGAAAAGGCCTGGAGTTGATCCACCACTGTTCTCTCCATTACCTTGTGCAGAAAAGGCAAACTTGAGACACGGTGATAACTGGACTTTTCTGCTATGATAGACATAAATAGGTTCTTTATGTGGTCCTTATATGATTTCAACAACCAGGACAAAGAAAGATCCAGAGCACAAGTGGCAACTTTTACAGATCCCACAATCAAAATGATCCATAAATAGACCAGCCATGGTGATATGGACTTTACCTGTCTGATCCACGTTACAACTGGCATCCAAGTCAGAGCATATTCAAGAGATTTTTGTCTGCAGTTCAGGCCCGTAGCCTGCGTGGGGCCCTGGGGGCCGGGCCCCCTTGCGCATTTTGCGGGCCCCCTCCCCCATCCTCCGCTCCCCCCCCATGGCCTCGCGGGAGGGAGGGAGAGGCTGCTGGCAGGCCGGCCTGCCTGGAAGAGACCAACGCGACGTTCCGAGGGGCGCGAGGCAAGCTAGGCGAGATCCCCCGGCCTGGCTGGGCTGTGTGCGGCCGCCTCCCGCGCCCCGTCGGAGGGAAGAAGCACGTCTTGGTTCCAGGAAAGGCCCGCGGCTACGGGAGGGAGGGGCCGGCGCTTCCCAGACGGGGCGGGAAGGATCCGCAGGGAGGCCGGCGTCCAGAGGAGGGCGAAGCAGCAACCCCGGCGGGCCCTCGCGTCGCCCCTCCCTCCGCTGGCTGGTCGCCGGATGGCCCCTCTCCTGTCTGGAAAGGCGGCAGAGGAGGGCCCGAGGCCCGGGCCAAAGGCGCAGCGCCCCGGAGGCAGGCGGGGTGGGGTGGGTTTCCCGGCGGCAGCGGGCTTCGGGCGCGCAGCTTCCCCCCCAGGTCTCAGAATGGGCTTTGGGGGGGGGGATCCGGCTCCTCGGCCCGGGGGAGGCGGAAGGAGCCCATGATCTCGGAAGCCTGGCTGCTCTCTAGAAGCTGCGGAGTCCTGTGAGCAAAAGTTCCACTTTGTGAGCTGCTGGCGCCGGAGTGAAGCCTCGGGGAAGGGAAAGGGAAAGAAGGAGCCCGTCAGGCTCCGGCCAGCCAGTTGGAGCTGCGTCTGCTACGCTCGCTCTCTCGCCTGCTTCCCCCCCCCCTCTCGCTTTATTTTGTTTAGCCGGGCTTCCAAGGAAGGTGCCCTGCGGTCAAAACAAAATAAAGCGAGATGGGGGGGGGG
>NW_015166424.1:1510970-1522775 GCF_001447785.1 Gekko japonicus
AGTTGTGAGCAAGTGATTTGGCTGCTGCATAGATTAGTTTGCTTTGGAGCCATCCTTTCCTGAGCTAAGACAAAAATGTGTGAGTTGGAGGCTAAAAAACCTGTGAGCTAGCTCAGAGTGTTTAGGTGGGACATAATAAGAAACCGGAAAGGATCAACACGGGATTAAGTTGTCGTGACTGCCTGTTGCCAGCACATGCAAATGGTGGTGCTCATACTGTTGCTACGGGTGGCATTTTTTTTTAAAAAATGGAGGGAGTGTGGGACATGCCTTATTCAAAACGTGGAGCTTGACTCACTTGCTCGATCCGTCCGGTTTATAGTCACCCATGGTGTGATGCACCTTAATATCACTATTCATGTTGCTTTGGAGTACGCTATGCAGATGCCTAATGTCTCCTGTGAGTCTTTACTTGGGTTGAGTGTCTGGAACCACATGAGGAGACAGCAGGTGGTTGGTTCAGGGAAGGGCTGTGGCTCAGTGGCAGAGCGTCTGCTTGGGTTGTGGAAGGTCCCAGGTTCAATCCCCGGCATCTCCAGTTCAAAGGGCCAGGTGGTAGGTGATGTGAAAGACCTCTGCCTGAGACTCTGGAGAGCCGCTGCCAGTCTGAGTAGACAAGACTGACTTCGATGGAACAAGAGTCTGATTCAGCGCAAGGCAGCTTCATGTGTTGGTTCAGGAAGGAAGTTCTAGGAATGCTCATAGCAGCCAAGAAGATTATGCCATGGCATGCTCAGCTGATGGTCAAGTTTGCAATTCTGTGCATACTTGCAAGAGGGTAACATAATGGCTCTTCCAAGGACAGTGCAGTAGAGAACTTGTGAGTTTAAACCACAACCACAGTTTGCTAACAAGCTCATTATGAAATCCTTAGGGGTCTCTCACCTTGGTTGACCTTACAAGGCTGTTGTGAGGACAGGAACATGAGCATGTGAGAAGAGCCCTGCTGGATCAAACCAATGGTCCATCACACAGTGGCCAACCTGTAATTTCCCCCTCTTCCTTTCATTCAGGGGTTGTTTCAGTTTAGTGATCCTGCTTTCCTCCTGTGTGTAGCTCTTACAGACTTAAACGGAGGGCTGCTGAGGCTGTGGCGTAGAATCTATTGGAGGGGGGGAGCTTGGAGAGAGAGAGAAGGGGGGAGGGCATTACGTCACTTCTGGGTGATGTGTGCGCGGTGCACACACACACACTCCGGCCTCCTCACTTTTCCCAGGGCCCCCCCACTAGGAAGGCTTTAGCTACGGCCCTGCTGCAGTTTCACCCCCATCATGACTAATTTCCTGTTGCTGAGATAATAAAGGCTCAGATTTAGGAGTCAGTAGATGCTGAGATACCTTAAACAACTGGGATGGCTGTGGACTGCTGATGTGATGACAGAAAAGAAGTAATACTTTTTGCTTTTGTCATTGCTGATTCATAGGTCCTCCAGTGAGCTCTATAACTGCTGCATCAGACTCAGTACAAGTTTTCTGCCAGCATCATATCAGATCTCCCAGCCCTCTTTAGGTCATGCAGCTCCATGGAAAACCACACATCTGGGCTCCATCTCAAGAAGAGATGGGCAACTCTGCCAATAGCTTCAAGGGTCCGTGAGCCTGGGTGGACCATTGTAACTGGGACCTCTCTCCTGCAGAGTGTCAGGGCCACATTTATCCTTGCTTTGAGTAGATGGCGCAGACCATGGCTCAAGTTGTATCTTTTATCCTGAAACCACAGCTTCCCTCAAATGCTCACTGCAAAAGATTAAGTCCAGGTTGTGACCTCTTTTTGTAATGGGCCAATCACAATTTGAGAGAGACCTATGGTAGCCAAAGAAAGTATAAAGACAACCAGTTTGGTGTAGTGGTTAAGTGCGCAGACTCTAATTTGGGAGAACCGGGTTTGATTTCCCACCCCTCCACTTGCACCTGGCTGGATGACCTTGGGCAAGCCATAGTTCTGATAAGAGCTGTTCTTGAAAAAGAGCAGTTTCTGTCAGAGCTCTCTCTCAGCCCCACCTCCCTCACAGGGTGTCTGTTGTGGGGAGGGGAAGGGAAAGGAGTTTGTAAGCCACTCTGAGACACCTTTGGGTAGTGAAGGTTGGGGTATAAATCCAATCTCTTCTTCTTCTTCTCTATAAAATCCTGGGGTGCCCCTGGAGAGGAACCCTCAGCATAAATGTTGAAGTACCATAAAACTAGATGTCTCCAGCACCACAGCAGCAGCTCTGCCAACACAAGGGTCCCCTCTAGGGAACTAGGTGGCTGACGCAGAATGCTTAATTAACCCTTAGACCCCAATGTTATGAATATATCAACATTGCCAGTGATATTTTGCACTAGGAGTATGAAAAAAGGGAAAGCTAACGTGGTGAAAGTTCTAAATACACATACACACACACAAAACTCGGCTGATTGGATTTTGATGCAGAAGGCATACATGGGACAACTCAGTTTTCAAGAACTAATCTGGTAGAAAACCTTGGAACATCCTAAATCAATCTACTTCACTATATTTTTAGCACCCATGCTGTCAATGTGGGACCAAAACAGAGCTAAATTACTCCCATCCTTCTCCAGATTTCAAATGCTTACAAACCAGCCATGGTTTCCTCCAGCATTCTATAACAACCAGTTTGACTTGTGAAAAACTGTGGGTGTAACTGCTCTTCAGGATCTTGTATCCAATACCTCACTGCTATCTAAATCTGATCTTGAAAATAAAATAAATGCACCAATCCCATGGTGGCAATATCTCCAAATTAGTCATATGTGCACCCAAATTAAAATCACAAATATTGTTAAACAGCCTTTGACAAACTTTGAATTAGTTATTAAACATCTAGAACATCCAGAAAACATCTGATCTCATCAATATATTCAGCTTTCAACTCAGAAGACAGATCAAATCCACTCACCTATCAATTTTCTTGGAACAAATGTGGTCATGAAATCAATATGGAACAATGGGAGGAGGTATGGTCTTCTCCTCCATTTAAATCTAGCGTGGCTGAAATAAAATTACAGTCTTTCAAGTTACTCTCGTTATGGTATATGACTCCAAATAAGCTGACACAAAGGATACCCTCAGTGAAACCTCCCTGTTGGGAAAAATGTGGCTCGCATGGTGACTATCTCCATTGTTGGGCCTTTTGCCCTGATTTACGTGGTTTTGGGGAAATTTTTTTAGAACAAGCTCAAAGAATCACCAACCCCCCAACAAACTATTTTAAATGGGGACATTGATCCAGATTGCTCACCTCATAAAAAAGAAACTGTCTCCTTCTCTCAGCAGTTAGAATAGTAGTGGCAACTAGATGGAAACCTCTGTCACAAAAAACTATGGAGTACCTACATAATGGCCAAGCTCTCTGAAAATATTAACCAACTCCAACGTCCTCTCTCCTCTTCTACTTTCTCAGCTGACTGGTTTCCTATTCTAGAATATCTCGTTTCACAAAAAACCATCCCTAATATAATTCATGACCTTTCCTTAAGGTAAAGTTTTTTCCTGCTACTTATGTTGTTTACTGGCATGGAATATCTTGGTTAATCACTATTAGGTTCTATAGGTAAATTTTCTTATGAAGATTTTAACTTTATAATAATTTATACTAGCTAATATTTGAATTTTATTGTGCTTTATATTTGAGTTATGATCATATTGAACAGTATATATATATACTCTGTATATGATTGTGAAACTGCAATAAAATGTATTTTGAAAAAAAAGAAGAGCAAAGAAAAGGGAAAGACTCATGTAGCCTCCCTTCCTCACCACTTCCAATGTGGGATTGATGAAGGACCTCATAACCAGGTGGACTTAATTGAAAGAAACACACCACAACATTCTTTGAACCAGGTTTCAGTTACACAAGCCAATCAATTTTCTTTTCTCCATCAGTCTAGGAGATGCTTGTTTGGGTTGTGTAAGAAAAATAGAAATACTGAGTATTAATTTAGACGACAGTTAAAATTTGCTATTTTCCATGCATAATTACCTGCCCTGAACCTATAGGCATCAGAAACACAAGAAATTAAAATGAATCAGTAAAATAATAGATTTATGAATGGGACAACAAATATGCAATTAAAACTGGTTGCACATTTTGTCAGTGATATGTCCACTTTCAGATATTTTAAGAGTCATTTCTAATGTAGTGATTGTATTCTATGAGAGATTTCTTACAATCTATCAAATTTAGAACCTCCATGCACAATTTTTTAATTCCTCTTTAAAATTTGGCGGTATTTTGTTATCCATATGGGTATCTGTCTAATGAATCATACAAAAACATTCAACACAATACCACACCACTTCAGATGGCATTATTAAAGACTCTTAAATACGACTGCTTTGCTGAACTGTGCAAAATGTGTGTCAGAGCAATGAAGAGAGATCGTGTTCCCAAGAGAAGTACCCTAATACTGGACTATGGAATAAGCATACCAAACCAGATGTGGACCTGGGACTACAGAAGCCTCCTGCCCCTGCGCCTCTACAGCCATACAAGAGCTAGGGTGCAGTCCAGCAGCCCTGACCTCCATGCACGCATGCAGCAGCAGACCAGAGAAGGAAGCCATGATTAGCTACAAGACAGATGTCCCTGAGCAGACACCATAAAGGAATCTCTTCTCCACCATGCAGACATCCCCCCCACCTTTGTGTGTTAACTTTACCTGGCAAGACACACATTCCTCTCCAGCCTAAGACAAAAGGATGTGCCCAGCTGCCAACAATAGTGAGCCATCAAGTCTTCCTGCCACCCATCAAGATAACGTCCCTGTCAAACATCTGGTTATTAATCCAAAGCACCGGCTCTACAACATGATTGGTGCTCCTCTTTCTCTCCTTTGTTTTCCCCCCCTTCCCCCAGAGGTCTCACTCCTAGCCAAACCATTACTTGCAATTGCCCAGCCATTAATCCCTTTTCTGCCCCATTCATAGTTTAAGTTTTGTTAATATCTTCTGGGGACCAGGTGACCTCTTGAGTTCTAGCCTCAGGTCACATTTTAGGTATATAAGGAGAGCCCTCTCTGGGTGTTCTCTCTTGCATCTTGCTCTTGCCTCTCCTACACCCACCCTATCTTGTTGGTTCCATTCTCAGCCGGTTTGGAATCAGTCCACGTGTGTTGCTGGTCAACTCACAATCCCTTTCCCCTTGTGTTATTTTTCACTGCATAATCCAAGCGTCTCACCATACTGGTAAAGTATCACCCAACCAACAATATATCCTGCTCATGCAAACATCTCCATACTTTCTAATCTGTATTCTTAGCCTTGTATTGTGTGTGTGAATGCTTGATTTTTGTTGGTATGCTTGAAAAACGTTTAGTAAAGAAATCATTACTTTAGCAATCTAGCCTCCATGTCTCTTCCTGGGTCCTGGGAACTCTAACTCCCATAAACACAGGTTATGATCCTATAATTAATGCCTTTTTGCCATTTAATACTCATAATTCCCCACATCTATTAATAAATAAGGAAATTTGGCTAACAAAGGTTGCTAAAAGCTTCATGACAAACAGTAAACATTTCTTTAAATATACCTGGACCAGTAAAAGCTCCTGGGCCTTTGGATGACTGAAGAATAAAGGGATTGCTAAAGGAAGATGGGGAGATAACTGAGAAGCTCAATGATTTATTTTTATTTTTTGCTTCTGTGTTCACTGTGGAAAGTGTGGGGCATGTACCCATACCACAGCCACTATTTTCAGGAAGGGAGTCTGAAGAACTAAGCCAAACAGAGCTGATAAGAAAGGAAGCTCTTAGGTGCTCAGCCGCACATAGGGAGCAGAACAAGTTCTGAATAACTGGATTGTTTTATAAGAGTTATCCATAGTTTTTCCACCGATGATAACATCTATCATGCTACAGTGTGTGTGGCCAGCTGAGAAATAGCCAAAAAGAGGAAAAGTGAGGAGAATGCTCTACTGAATGTTATGCCAGTGCCCTCCTGGGCAGGCAGCTGTGCCAACAAAAGTATGGATTCTATTCCTTGTTTTTTTGCCATGTGTTTGAAGACTTTTGTGGGGACCAAAGATCTCACTAAAGGTCCCACAAAGTGTTTTACCTTGCCCAGCCCTTTTGCTATGTACAGCTTTTCTTAGATGCATTACATCTGCCTGGCACCGTCCCCCATGACTGAATGCTAGAACTGCCATCTTGTTTTTAAAATGTTTAAATGTTCCGAATGTTTTAAATGCTGAATTTTTATGGTTTTAACTTGGTATTGAACCAAACTTGCGAACCGCCCTGAGCCCCACACAAGTGGAGAAGGGTGGTCAAAAATATCTAATTTAATAATAAATAAATGAAATAAATGAATGAATATTTTTACATTTTGAACCAGGGCCATTACCTCAGTTAATCTGGGATTACACTCTGAATAGAATAATATTTAGTTTTTGTAGATTTTCTGGGCTGTATGGCCAAATATAATATTTCATTCCTGTGGACCCAATCAGATTAGTGCATATGGTAATGTCATGAAGCTAATTCAGAGTAAGGGCAGAAAGCTTTGATCTCATTGTGAATGAGTGACTTTTCATCTTTTTCAGGGACAGCTGCAATCACCAAAAAAGCAGGGCACTTGTCACTGTGAGGGGGGCAAACACTAGCATGTGAAATCCCCTCATGTTGGCTGAGCTATAATAAATAATGCATTATATATAATCTCAGCTTTAGTAGAATGAAATAACAGCTCGATATGTGTTATAATGCATTATATCACAAATGCCTTATACAAAGCCCTGTTATTAATTTTGCATGTGGATAGAACTCAAAGAGAAAAATTCACAGTAAACTCAAAAGAAAAATTCACAGTAAAATAGTTATTGTTGTGGATGTAATTTTAAAAATCTCTGTAGTAGCTCTCTGTGCTTTTGCTTTACTGTGTTATAAGAATGAAATTTCATATGGAGTATCATCTGGACCCGAATGCTCAGATTCTTACACTTATATAGATTTCATCTACCTAGTAAATGCTCATTTTTATTCACATATGTTATAATAGTGCCCATATACAGAATATTAAAAAAATGCTCTTTTGAGGGCTTTTGTTTTTGTACATGTTCAGTTACTTTCTTGACCCAATCTTATCTGTTGTCTTAATAAACATGCAAAGGGAAGGAGGGAGAGTTTTTTCTATACCACCATCGCCCTCAGGAAACATCTGAATATTGAAGAAGCCCTAAGCCGTGGGAAGTACTACTCGGAACTTCGGACCTACGATCTGCCATCTTTGGATTGACGGAAGCATTGAGCATCATGTTTTAACTGAGGATATTTTAAGATGTATTATATGTTTTATATTATTATGTATATGATGTTTTTATTATGGCAAGGTTCTGCCTTGCCTCTGTAAGCCACCCTGAGCCCATCGGGGAGGGCGGGGTATAAATGTGAAAAATAAATAAATAAATACATAAATCTTCCATGACAAAAAAACTATAAGAAGAAGCTGGGTATTATCAAGACTGTCCTTTAATAAATTTCCCTTCAGCTACCTTTCTACTAGAGTAAAAGAGTTCGGTTCAGTACTATCAAAGGCATAATTGAACCTGTGTTTTGTACAGGAAATATTGAAGAAGACAAAACCCAGCTTGGTTGTTCTAGTATGGGTATCATTCATGACATCTTGTATTTAAAAAATATGACATCTGTATGGGAGTCATTTAAATCTAATAAATATGATTCCACTAATACCTATTCAAAAGACCCTTTTAATGCTTCAGGGTATTTTCATTTAATGAAAAATAATAAAGCATTATGCAGAATTCTCAAAGATGGAAAAAGTATGAACTTAAGAGTTTCTCTAAAGCATTATGATAGAATATTCCCTCAGAAATTGTTAGATTATTATTGGTCCATTACCAGTAGCTTTTCAGGTTACCAGACAATACAATTATTCCACAACTTCTATGCTTTTCCTACTTTGATATTATGTGCCTCATTTTGTCCCAGTTCAGTATTGTCATGCTTGCTATGTCCCAATACTTGTTTACTAAAAATGTCAAGCTAAGAATAAAATTAGAATTTTAAATCTAGGTTATACATGTGGTTAGGGAACAGACCCTCACTGGATTCTTTCTCCTAGTGTGATTTCATTAAAGAATATTTACATAATGTTGTTTTGAACACCAGCAAAATGTCAGTTTGTTATTAGTTGAACCTCAGTAGTTTTCCCACTTACAATCCAGATATCACCAAACTTGACAGAACAAACAGCCATTAAAGGGTACTGGAGAATCAATACTATATTATGTGTCTGGGTCTTAGTCATGGGGATGGGGGATTTGTATTTGATGGCAAACCTTGAGCTGTTTCAAGGCAAACTCAGATGACCAGCTACAGGGTCTTTTTATCCGTGGTGATTTTTTGCTATCCCGGTTTGAATATGGAGGTGGTGATATATCTGCCTGAATGCTCCACCTGAGATCCAGAATGAGCACACCACTGCACATATTTCAGAAGGATAAGTTATATCATGACCAGGACATACGGTAAAAAAAATTACCTCCATGTTTATTTCTAACTAACCAAAATGTTTCTCATAAAAGTTTGGAAGTGTTATATGTGGGCTAAGAATGGACACATGGTGATTGCTCAAATTCTGATTCTTTAATATGCACAGACAGTATTACATTGCTGATGACGGGCTCTCAATGGTGGAGTAAGAAGTTTTGACATTCTGAAAAAGTGGGTATGTGATGATGTAATTACAAGACTGCTTCAATGTAGCTCTAATAAATTCAAAGAACATTTCACCAGTCTTCCGGGGTCATTTGTGCTTCATGTGAAGGTAAACCATGTTCTGAAATCATCCATAATATAAAAGCAAAAAAGGAGGTGTTATTGTGATATGGAAAGAAATCAGTTTTTATGGCATGAGAACCTGTTAATTGGGCTCATTTCTTGTTCCCCAGTCACAATTTGGGAGCCAATTATTTGGAAAGTCCTGCATCTGATTTGCATGGTTACAGTGCTTCCTAACATGTTTATACTGCTTTTTTGAAGCAGACACCCACAGCCATATGTCATTGCCTGACATTGTGAAAGGTACATAGTAAAAAGGAAAAAAAGTCAGTGCAAGATTTTTGAGCTGAAACATGCTACTTAGGTGTTTCTGTGTGCCTTCAGAGATTACCCATGAGCACAGCCTATTTTATGGCCAGTTCCTGCAAAGCAAGCCATCTATTTGGCGTGGATCTTTTAAAAGATGTATTTGAATGTGCAGGTGTGAACTGGAGGGCAAAATGAGAGTGGTTTTATGCTTTTTCTATACCAGTAAGGTAAAGGTAAAGGTTTCCCTTGCTCTAAAGCCAGTCGAATCCAACTCTAGGGTTGCGGTGCTCATCTCCGTTTCCAAGCCGAAGAGCCAGCGCTGCTCGAAGACGTCTCCGTGGTCATGTGGCCAGCATGACTAGATGCCGAGGTGCACAGAACACTGTTACCTTCCCACCGAAGTGTACCTATTTACCTACTTGCAATTTCTTGCTTTCAAAATGCTAGGTTGGCAGGAGCTGGAACCAGATACGGGAGCTCGCTCCGTTAAATGAGCCAACCATGACTCCAGGGGATATGTGCCTCTTCTCTCATAAATGAAACTAGTACTTGGAATGCACAAAAGTAGCCACAAGCTGCAATGACCTAACTCTGTAGTACAAGCAGCTACTATCAGCCTCAAAGCTGCTCAGCATAGTGCTATACTGAAGAAACACTTAACCATGGTTCTTCAAGGCACTCCAGTCATTATTTAGCCTTGTGTATAATTGATGGAATTTCAGCAAAGTGAGTTTGCCAGGTGATTGTATTCATACTGAAATTCTCAGGATGCTTAATTGTATTGTACACTAATTGCATTGTACACTAATTGCATCAGGCAGATATACTACACATATCTACAAAAGATAACTTAATGAAAGTAAGTTCAAAAGGAGTGTCATCCATGTATGAACATGGACAGTTACACAACTTCTGCAGCACAGAACCTCAAGGAATACATGTTGCTCTGCTGGAACATATACGGAATCTTAGAATCCATTTTAAACTCGCATATAAAAATTAAAAAATATTTGATTGAATGTTTATCTCCATGAAAATATTTAATTGTGTAGTTAACATGATTACTGGAGAACTGAATTACTTTGCTGATGAAGCCATGATGCCAAGTTTCTGAAAGCATTTTCAATCTTTTTTTTTTAATTCAAAAAATATAAAATCCGCACCTGTGCATTTGGTGTAATTACTATGTATCAAAATTAATCTTTTTCACTCTACTCATTTTCAGTCACTTCTCCTTTAGAAACATATTTGAAATTTCCGCAATCTCTTTAATGAGCTTCATAAACTATTATTATACTTTAAAAATAATTTCTTTCAACGGCAAACTTTTTTTTTTTTTTTGCTGAGTCGGAAGATAAAAAGCATTTTCTGTGATGTTTACAATGAGGACTATATATCAAAACAAGCATTATTAGCCAATGACTGAAATGTTTGCCTTAGAGAAAGCTCTTGCAGTTGAAAAGCTCCTATAGCTATTGAAAAGAAATATTTTGCTGTTACTTCAGATTCAGCAGTTGTGCCACACTGTAGCTTCCATTTGTCAAATTATCCTCTCTCCCAGAATGGAACAGGCGCCAGCCCCAGCCTAGTCACCAGCATGGGCACCTCTAGTAGCAACCAAGAACTTGCTTTACTGAAATTAGGTCAGCTAGGGACATCCAATGGTGGAAATTAACCTTGAACGAGGATGCTGATGGCAATGCAAAAGGATGGAACAAAGGAGTAAAGCAGAAGTCATATTTAAATAACATTTACATGGGTTTAGCCAGGGCTCTTTTTGTAGAAAAAGCCCAACAGGAACTCATTAGCATAATAGGCCACACCCAACAGCAGGAACTGTTAAGTCGTGCACTTAACAAAGAGTCGGAGAGTGATTTCAGCAAGAATGCGGTTTATTCTTCAGCTCAGTTACTTCTCCGTTACGGTACAACAATCGCCAGCCAGAACCCATCACAGATCCAACTATTTACACTGGCTTGTCGATATTTAAACACTCCCGGCTAATGTAGCCACACCCCCTGTACAGATAACAACCTATGAGGTTGAAGCAATAACGACCAATCACAAGCGATCCCGCTCTGCACGGTGATTGGCAGGCACTTTCTGGGCTAGGGCTCCTAGTGGTTACATTAGGATCCTAGCCTAGGATGAAGCTCAACATGGCATCTCAATCAGGCGATTCACACATCAGTATTTACATTCAAGTCTCAATGGCACAGTTCACATAGCAGTTATATATACAATTCAATACATAACAAATCCCTCCCCCCTAAGCAAAAACATTATGAACAATCGTAATCGCTTAAGTAGGTGGGCACTCTGCGCACTCTCTGAGACCTGCGTGGCTGTACAGGCTCAGCAGATTTCCCAGCTTGGGGAACAGCATCAGGCTCGGGGACTACAGAGTCAGGAGCACTTCCAATACTTGTACTGGGTCTTTGAGTAGGGGTCTGCCCTGACTCGCCGACAGTACCGGGGCCCTCGGGCACATCGGTACTCACCTCCGGGAGAGGTTGTGGAAGGTCCTCAGGATCAGGTAGCTCAGTTGGCTGCGAGGTGGGGCGGCCAGTCGCCCACCGAAGTACCGGGGCCCTCGGGCACATCGGTACTCACCTCCCGGAGAGGTTGTGGAAGGTCCTCAGGATCAGGTAGCTCAGTTGGCTGCGAGGTGGGGCGGCCAGTCGCCCACCGCTGCCTTAACTGGTCCACATGTCGCCTCCATTTGCGCCCGTCCGCAAGCTGGACAGCGTACATCCG
>NW_015166424.1:1523122-1523233 GCF_001447785.1 Gekko japonicus
GCGCAACACATTAATTACAGCAGTGGAAGTGGT
The DNA here is from genome assembly GCF_001447785.1 of Gekko japonicus. Taxonomy (NCBI): domain Eukaryota; kingdom Metazoa; phylum Chordata; class Lepidosauria; order Squamata; family Gekkonidae; genus Gekko; species Gekko japonicus. Next base: position 1,523,156 of record NW_015166424.1, read on the forward strand.
GGTAGACATTGGCGCCACTTCCAACCATTTTGAAAATGAGTCCACAACAATTAAGAACATTTGCCCTTGTACCGGGCC
>NW_015166424.1:1525853-1526024 GCF_001447785.1 Gekko japonicus
GGATACAGTTTTGATGTCATCTGGTGCCACCAGTGACCGGGCGATGTCAAAAACGCTCTTTCCACACGAGCTGAGTAGAGTCGCCCTCTTCTTCTCCTCCGTCGTGATGTCATTCGCCTCCAGATGGAACTCAAACCTCGTGAGGTAAGAGTCCCAGTCCTCAGTAGTCGG
>NW_015166424.1:1526134-1561364 GCF_001447785.1 Gekko japonicus
GCGATCTCCTCATTGTCCGACATGGGGTCTGTGCTAGCGGGGCTGCCTACCCGCACTAGAATCCCATCCTCGTCGCCAATTGTTAAGTCGTGCACTTAACAAAGAGTCGGAGAGTAATTTCAGCAAGAATGCGGTTTATTCTTCAGCTCAGTTACTTCTCCGTTACGGTACAACAATCGCCAGCCAGAACCCATCACAGATCCAACTATTTACACTGGCTTGTCGATATTTAAACACTCCCGGCTAATGTAGCCACACCCCCTGTACAGATAACAACCTATGAGGTTGAAGCAATAACGACCAATCACAAGCGATCCCGCTCTGCACGGTGATTGGCAGGCACTTTCTGGGCTAGGGCTCCTATTGGTTACATTAGGATCCTAGCCCAGGATGAAGCTCAACATGGCATCTCAATCAGGCGATTCACACATCAGTATTTACATTCAAGTCTCAATGGCACAGTTCACATAGCAGTTATATATACAATTCAATACATAACAGGAACTCATTAACCTATTAGGCCACACCCCTGACAGCACAGCACATTAACAAATCAGGCCACACCCCCATATTACCAGAAGTGTGGTCATCCAGCCACACCCACCTTTTGTTTGTTATTCTGTTTACCTTGTTTGTTGTCAAAACCCAGGGCCTTTTTTGGTAGCAGGAACTCCTTTGCATGTTAAGCCACACACCCCTAACGTAGCCAATCCTAATGAGTTTCTGCTTTTGGGTGTGGACTATTATGCTAATGAGTTCCTGCTGGGCATGGCCAACTCGGGAGCCAGCCGGAGCTCCGTTCCTGTGCGTTCCTGCCCCAAAATAGCCCTGGGTATAGCAAAGGGTTGAATTAGGTTGGACAGAACATGATAGTGTGAGTTTAGGAGAAGGAGTGGACGAGTAGGAGCAAGACAGTTAATATTCACTAGGTGAACTGTGGGCATTAACTATTTGTCCCAGTAACCCCAAATAAAGACACGAGACCATGGTGCGGGTTTAACTAGCTTATTAAAATTAGCTGATCTACATCATCGCTGTTGGGTATCCTAATATTTAATGTGGCAGACTGTGCTAGGCAGCCTAGCCTTAACCACATTTGTTTTGGCAAATCCACCCTGGCTCCAAATTTGGCCAGAGGCTTCTTCCAGCCTTGTTTATCCTCACCTACATATACTGTGCTGAGAGGTTTCAAGCCCCGTCCCCCTTCCCTGGTGCATCATGTATATCTATGTATATTTTAGATCCATGAGCAAAGGAAATACTTTACATCCTGATGAGTTGCCCATGTTGTATCGCAAGAAAATTTGACATCATTCACTCCATGGGTGAACTTTGTAGTGTAAAGTAGCTATCCTAGGTCCATGTATTTGAAAAATCTAAACTAATTTTGTTTCTTAACAGACATATAGATTGTTTTTATTTTCCCCTTCATTTCAGGTACAGTCTGTATATAATCAGTTTTATATATATATATATTGTTAAGTTAATAGAATGCTCACTTTGAATTATACCACTGAGGAAGGAAAGAAGAGCCCTGCTGGATCAGACCAATGGTCCATCAAGTCCAGCATACTGTCTCACAGAGTGGCCAACCAGTTCCTCCGGATGACCAACAACATGGCATGAGGCTGAGACCTTCCCCTGATGTTGCCTCCTGGCTCTGGGATTCAGAGGTTTAGTGTTTCTGAATGTGGACGTTCCCCTCAGTCACCACGGCTAGTAGCTGTTCATAGACTTATCGTCCATGAATCTATCTAATCCCCTTTTAAAGCTGTTTATTCCTGTGGCCATCACTACCTCCTCTGGAAGCAAATTCCACATTGTAATCACTCTCTTTATAAAGTAGTATTTCCTTTTGTCTGTCCTGAACCTACTGCCCATCAGCTTCCTTGGATGCCCTCAAGTTATAGTATTTGGGGAGAGGACGAAAAAGTTCTTTTTGTCAACTCTCTCCACCACATGTATAATTTTATAAACCTCTATCATGCCCCCCCCCCCCCTTAGTGGCCTCTTTTCTAAACTGAAAAGTCCCAGACTCTTCAGCCTTTCCTCATAGGGAAGATATTGCAACTCCCTCATCATCCTCTGTACTTTTCCCAACTGTGCAATGTCCTTTTTAAGATATAGTGACCAGAACTGATCAAAGTATTCCAAATGAGGCCACACCATAGATCTCTACAGGGACATTATAATATCGGCCTTTTTATTCTCAAATCCTTTCCTAATAATCTGTAACATGGAGTTTGCCTTTTTAACTGCTGCAGCATACTGGATTGACACTTTGAGCTATCCACTACAACTCCAAGATCTTTTTCCCTTTCCGTCTCAGCCAGTTCAGACCCCATTAGCCTATACTTGAAGCTGGGTTTTTTTGCCCCAATGTGCATCAGTTTACACTTACAACCAATGTTCCCTCTAAGATGTAGAGTCTTGTGACCAAAAATTCTACCTTGTGAGCTAGGGGCATTAAAGTTGTGAGCGAGCAATTTGGCTGCTGCATCAATCAGTTTGCTCTGGAGCCCTCCTTCCTGAGCTGAGACAAAAAAGTGTGAGCCAGAGGCTAAAAAAATGTGAGATAGCTCACACCAACTCAGCTTAGAGGGAATACTGCTTACAACACTGAACTTCATTTGCCACATTGTTGCCCACTCACCCAGTTTGTGGAGGTCCTCTTGGAGCTCTTCACAGTCATCCTTGGTTTTCACCATCCCAAATAATTCTGTGTCATCTGCAAACTTGGCCACTACACTACTCACTCCTAGTTCCAGATCATTTACGAATACATAAAACAGTACCAGTCCCAATACTGATCCCTGTGGGACCCCACTGCTTACTTCCTTCCATTGTGAGAACTGTTCATTGATTCCTGCTCTTTGCTTCCTGTCACTTAACCAGTTTTTAATCCATTAGATTAAATCCATAAAATTAATGTTATCCTATGACTTAAATTTGCTCAGGAGTAGGAAATGGCACAAACCATAAAAAGGCAGTTTGGGCTGTGGTTTGTGGAGAGCCATGAACCAAACCACCCATTCATGAACCAAACTAGTTTGTTTGGTTCGTGGCCCTGTAAACCCCATTGAAAGGGATCACAGTCCCCTTAAACAGGGTTTGCAGAAAGCCTGAAAAAAAATTGCTCCCCATTGATCAGCTGTTTTGGGCTGTCTTCTGCAGCGCCTTTAAACTTTAAAAGGATTGCAGAAGACACTTCAAAAAGAGCTGTGGGGATGTAGGCACTCATAAGAACATAAAGACATAAGAACATAAGAGAAGCCAGTGTTGGATCAGGCCAATGGCCCATCTAGTCCAACACTCTGTCATACAGTGGCCAAAAAAACCAGGTGCCATCAGGAGGTCCAGCAGTGGGGCCAGGACACTAGAAGCCCTCCCACTGTTGCCCCCCCCAAGCACCAAGAATACTGAGCATCACTTGCCTGAGACTGAGAGTTCCTATCTAAACCTTGTGGCTAACAGCCACTGATGGACTTCTGCTCCATATGCTTATCTAATTCCCTCTTGAAGCCGTCCAGCCATGGGAAGTGCCTCCCCTCCCCACAGCTCTTTTGGGCTGTCTTTTGTAATCCCTGTAAACTTTAAAGGGGCTGCAGAAGACAGCCCAAACTTTAAACTTTAAAGGGACTGCAGAAGATGGTGCAAAACAACTGATGTGTGGGGAGTACCTCCCCCCACTCAGCTGTTTTTGAGGCTTTGGAAGGAACAGGAATCAGGGGTTTAAAGGGACTCGTGGGTTTAAAGGGACTCAAGTTGGAACCTGCAGAACATTTCCATTAACAGAAGGGAACAGCTATTTTCAGTATTTCCCTTCTGCCACTGCAGATTTTGGAGGGGGCATTGTGAACTGCAGCAGGAGTGGGGAGGCAAGAAGGTCCCATTCCAGTAACAGAAATTACTTCCATCAGTGGAGATCCAACCCTTTGAATGTAGGGTTGCATCTAACAATTCTGACCCAGTGACAACACAGCTTTCCTTTGGTGTAAGGAGATTTCTGCCAGTCTAAAGAGGCTGCTTGCAATGACAGAAAACTTAATTATCAGCAAAACAGAACCACTGATTATAACCCAATGTGTTTAAATGTATTTATGCATGTTTGTTTTAAAAGGTTCTTGCCTCCCCTGAGGGTTCTAGGAATTTAAACAAAATGTTTCCTTATGTAAATTCATTGTGATGTGGTGGGGGGAAACTTTCTCAAGGACTTTTAAGGAGCTTTGATGTTAATTTCTTGCTACAGGAATGATATACTTTATTAAGATTACCGTAAACTTATCTACTTCCCCCATCAATCCTGCTCGGTCACCCTCTTCTTGTCTCTCATCTGGTGGCTAGTAACTCTTGGAAGACTCTGATGAGAAGTTTCTGTATTGCTTCATTACACATCCAAATACGTAATTTTTAAAAAACTCTACAATGCTTATCTGCATATTGATTGTACTTGACAGGAAAGTCATTGGGACTACTGGCTGAGCTCTAATGGTTAGAATCATTTAAATATCATCAATAAACTCCAAGCTCCATCGGCAGCTCATCTATGACACAACTGGAGTGAGCACACAGCGAGACAGCTGGCATCTTGTGTTCCATCCAGGCTCACCCGCAGTCACCGTAGTGCTCTTGTGTCCCTCATTCTTATGCACGCAACAAAGTTCTCTCTGTTCAAGTACTCTTCTTAGCATTACATTTTTTTTTCCTGAACCATCTGAGATTCACAGCTGGATATTAAGGGTGATCCATTTATTCTGATCTTTAAAAGTTCTCAGCAGACTATCCATCAAACATCTAAACAGCCCCTTTGCCTTGGAAAGAAAACGTTGTCCATAAGCTACTAACAAAAGAAATATAAACCTGTTATGCAAATATAACAACCACATTATCCCAACAAAACATCGAATTGCCCATATTGACTAGATGGCATCAGGCTGTAAGGAGAGAAGGTGGCGTGGTGTAGCCCGATCTTGTCAGATCTCAGAAGCTGAGTCAGTACTTGGATGGGAGACCACCAAAGAAGGCTCTGCAGAGGAAGTTGTTGGCAAACTACTTCTGCTTCTCACTTCTCTTGAAAGTCCCTTTGCTGGGGTCACCATAAGTCATTTGTGACTTGACCGCACTTATGTAGATATTAGGCTATGAAAAAAACCCATTCTGGAGCACCATTTTTGGCAGTAGTGCATCAAAATTTTAGGACAGGGGAAGGAATCAAATACTTGCTCTTAGATATTTCAATTTTTAAAAATGCAGTATATTTTAAGAGGATTTGCACAGATGATTAAGTATATTCAGATACACAGATGGGCTTGCTCTATCCTTATTCAATGGCTCTGAATGCCCATCCTTCCCTCTGCCCCATAATATCTGGTAATCTATGCACTCCCATCCAATTTCTCTGTAGGCTCCAAAATTCTCTTTAGTTCCTTCCTCACATGTTCCACAGTGTGCTGGGAGACACACTGAACTGTATATTTACCCTGTTTTCTACCATGTCCTTAAAGTCATCTGTGTGGATGGTTGAAATGGAATTTCATTGGTATAGCTTTGCAGTGAAGTTTTAATTATGCTAACAGAAACTGCTGAAGAACATAAGCCAGGCAGGGAGCTGCTCATATACCAATGCTTTCATAAGTAGAAATGCATGCATATGTTTCTGTTTCAAGTAGCCTCACAAGTGCAATATATGGATTAGACCTTAGTTGCAGGAACCATTGCTAGAAGGGGATGTGAAATCTATCAAATAAGGACTTTGGACAAAAGAAACCCTAACTGTATATATGCCGATGAAGTCATTATTTGAAATTATAGTCAAGGGAAGGGCATTTTTGGAATCATAAGGGACTTTGAAAACTTTGGGTCAGTATGTCATGGCAGTCAAAAGAGCAAATTTAAGGAATTATTAGAAAAGGACAACAATAGAACAGCATTTCTCACAGCACCATCATCAATACAACTAATTCTCAATTTGGCCAAATCTGGATACTCAAATACAGAGGTTGGAGCCATTGACAGACAAAACAGACCTTTCTGCCCTAGATTTGTAGAAAAGTCTCAAACAAACACACATTAGAGGGTTAAACCTCCACAAAATGATAGAAGCATCACCTGTAAATTTACAAAATGAAGGCCCTCAGTGGCTGTTGCTAGGCAGCTGCAACAGTATTGCCAGTGTCCAAGCCTTGGTATCAGCCAGCAAAAGGCAGAGGGAGGGGCATGGCCCCTTTTAGGGTGGTTTTGGCTTTTAAGGGAAGATTCATTGGGGCCAGGTCTGACAACAACCTCTAAGCAACTTGATACCGTGCAGCTTGTATGACTCACCCACGACTGGCTGCTTTCTACTGTTCAACAACAGCTACCCCACAGAAGTCAGCATGGTGTAGTGCTTACAGTTTCAGACTAGAATCTGGGAGCTACAGGCTTGAATCACTACTTTGTCATGGCAGCTCACTGAGTAACCAAGGGGCAGTTATACTTTCTCAGCCTAACTTACCTCACAGGGGCGTTAGGAAGATAAAATGGAGAGGAGAATGATGCCAGCTGCTTTGGGTCCCCATTGTGGAAAAAAGTGGGGTATATGTGACTTATTTTTATTTATTTTATCAAACTTGTATCCCGCCCTCCCCGCAAGCAGGCTCAGGGCAGCTAAAAGTATTTGGTACAATGCACCAAAGTCATAAAACAGTTAAAACAATCAAAACAGTTAAATAATTTACAATTAAATAATTTATAGTTAAAATACTCACAGTTTTAAATCACAGCGATATTAAAAAAATATAGTTGAATAAAGAGGGGCAGATAAGAAATAGGTTGGTTGATAGGTGGGAAGGAGAGAAGGAAGCAGGGAAAGTGAGGATATGGTAGTTACTGGCAGGAGGAAAAGAGGAAGTAGTATATGTGTGGGAGGACTGAAGTGCCACTCACAAGTCCTTGTAGGTTCTCCACTTTGTAACTAGGCCTGGCCTGGCCACTGGCACTATGCTACTAGTTATCTTGGGTAGAGGCTGACAGAGGTAGAGAAGGAATGAAACTGAAGATTGTGGTGGGGAGAGAAAAGGTAGGCAGGCTGGTGGGTTGGAAAGGGAGAGAAGGAGCCAGGAAAAGGGAAGAGGCTATGTGGACTTTAAGGGGAGAGGGGGAAATGAGATGCCCCCTGCCTTGTAGGTAGTTCCTTGTATTACACTATGAGGCATAATTTAAAATATTGTTTTCAGTTCTAGTCCCATTTTAAATAGGATACTATACAATTGGAACCCAATTAAAATTTCTAACGAGCAGTTACCGCTTGTATTCTGCAAGCATAGATACAGTCTCCCGCCCCTGCCAAAAAAGTCACGTCTGTCACCTTTCACCTGTATTCAGTCCATGCTTGGCTTGATATATTTTTCTCATTATTCGCTATTGCCATAAGATTTTCAAGTGGGGATGAAGAAGCATTCACTTGTTTTCCTCTCCTCCCAAAAGAAGGATGCCCTTTCTTCCTAATATCAATTCTTTATTCTTCCACGGTTTGCACAGTTAACAACATTTTAGAATCGGCTAAATAATCTAACTAATTAATTAATAGATGTTAATTCTATTTTTTTTAGAATGCACAGTATCAAGACCATGACCATCTCTACTGTCTCCCAACGACATGCAGTAATATTGAATCAAAAAGTTTCTCCAAACGTATTTTAGAAACTGACTGCACAGACCAAGATTAATATATTTGTCCATAAACTCAATGAGGTATCTGAACCCCAAGAAGTGCTGTCACAGGCTCCTTGCTGACAGCAGGCAATGCTGCTGCTCCACATTCACCTCAAATGAGCAGAACCTGGATATGCTTTTCTGTGGCATACTCAAGCAAATGTGTTTGTTTACTTCATGTATACCTTTTGGGGCTTTCTCCCCAGTGGGAACCTAAAGCAGCTTACATTGTTATCCTCCCCTCCATTTTATCCTCACAACAACCCTGTAAAGCAGGTTAGTCTGTGTGACTGGCCCATGGTCACCCAGCATACTTCCATGGAAGAGTGGGGGTTCAAATGTGGGTCTCCCAGATCCTAGTCTGACAGTCTAATCACTGCACCACTGAGGCTCTCAAAGCGCATATGATGAATATATAGATAAAAACCTGTTAATAGGAATTATATTATTTTTTAGAGTATTTAATATAATACTAGAAGGAAAAGAGCAATTATGGACCATAACGTTTTTGTGACCATTCAGAAAGTTATTGAATCCTGGGCAACAAGTTTGAAGGCGGGATGTGGAACAAGAAAAGAACGGCAAACTAGTCTCTTTTAATGAGATTTTTAGATAAATTCTCTCCAATCTTTACAGCTACAGTCTCTATAAAGGCATTCGAAAGACTGGACAAATTATATACCCTCCACCCACTAAGTAATTCCATCTAATCTGGCTCCTTTTGATTTTCTAATGCACCTTTAAAATTATTTTCTGGGTCCGAAAACATACAGATCATTTTGTGTTGTGTTTTTTGCTGCTCTCATCTATGCATAATGTACTATGGAAGGGGTTGATAAGCACTGCTCTTCTATATTTTTTTAGAGAAATCCTCAATTGTTTTACATTGCTGAGTGTTTTAAAAAAATAATTTGGAAATTAACAAAATGGCATGAGATATTTTCCCTTAAAATTTAAGGGACTTTATTATTATTTTTTAATAAATTTATTTAACTATTTTCCATATCAAACAGTAATACAAAATTATAATCATTTACAACATATTTTGGAGTTAGACATTTTTTTCCAACCAACTGTCTACTTTCTGCCATCGTTTTTTAAACACATTTTCATCCTTTCCCGACAAAATCATGTTTACTTTATCCATTTCTTTTATCTCTATAATTTTTGTAATTAATTCTTCTTTACTTGAGATTTTATCTGATTTATCAACATTCTGGATGTAGTAAGAATGTATAATATCAAGCGTGACTCATTATATTTTATCCCTTCTGGTAACATATTTAACAGGTATATTTCTGGGTCCAATGGGAGTTCTATTCCCACTATCTCTATGATTAGTTGTTTTATGGTTTTCCAGAATTTTACTACTTTTTCACATCGCCACCATATGTGACAATATGAACCTATGTTCTTTTTACACCTCCAGCAGTTTCCTGATACATTTTTATAGCATTTTGCTACCTTATCCGGAGTCCAATGCCATCTGTAAAACATTTTAAAAATGTTTTCTTTGTAGGGTGTAGCTCTTAGCAATTTTATTGAGTTCCACATTTTATTCCATTTCTCTATACTTATGTTAGTTCCCAGATCCTTCATCCACTTTCTCATTAAAAAAAAATAATAAGGGACTTTAAACAGCCAGTTAAAGCCTATGAAATAGGAAACACTGATGCTGCTCCTAGGCCTTCAGCCAGCAATGTAAGCACAGGACAAGCAGCTCCTGAAGCATGAGTCCTGTTTCCTTCCTATGCCTGTTAGTCACAACCATGATTTCCCTCATTGACTAGGACAAAGGGAAGGCAGGACTGGCTTTTTCCTTCTTTATGAAATGGGCAGAAACCGTTCTTCACATTTTCCCTTCTGTCTGGATGAGCTAATGGGTCAAATGAGCACCAGTGGCATACCCAGATTCCAGTCAAAAATTGGCCAAGAGGACAATATGGCAACCTAGTCTAGAACACATACATTAACTCATAAGTCGAGCAAGTAGATAAAATGGGTACCTGCCCTTAGAGGGTAGGGGGCACCCTCCTCCGTGCGAGGATGTGGTGGGAATATCAGCGGCGACGGCAGTGGCGGCGGAACAACGGCGCAGTGCGGCGATCCCTGGTGGCCAGAAAAAAAACAGCATGTGGCAAGACCCGATGACAGTGGAGGCGGAAGTAGAGTCACGGAGGAGTGCGGTGACATAGAGGCACAGGCACGGTGGAGCCGGATATGGACATAGCCAAGCCAGGACTGATACAGGCCATGCGCCAGAAGACCACCGAGCTAAAGAAGACCTGCCCTGGACACCAAAGAATAGGATGCCGACCCCAACGGACCACCTAGAGGAGGGAGCTGGAGCCGAAGAATAGCTAACCCGCCACCTGGGTGCCGGTAGGTAGCCCCACCCCACGTACTATGTGGCCTTAGGTAAGGGAATTAAATTGCACTTGCAACCTGCCTGTAAACCGCTCTGAGACCTTCGGGTCTGAGCGGTATATAAACCGAATGTAATAAATAAATAAATAATAACTATTTCAACATGTATAACTAAAAAGGGCTGGTTGCTCATTAAGTTGAATAATAAAATAAATTAGGGTGTCCTTCAGCTGATTTAAAGAGATTTTTCTTATTCCCTGTCTGAATACTTACCTCAATTGCACTGTTTTACATAATGACACATCCAGACAAGCAAGACAAACACTATAGTTACAACTAGAAATGGGCATGAACCTAAAAAGGGTAGTTCAGTTCAGGGTGAACTGAACCGAGAACCAAATGGGCCCCATATCAACCAAACCGATCTGGTGGGAATCACCTGGGGAAGGGGCTTCATTTAACCATTCAGTTTTGCTTCCCCTCCCACCCCGATTTGAAGCAGTGGGGAGCAAAACCGAAGGACCTAAAAGCTGAATGTCGCTCAGCAGTTAGATTTAATGGCTAGCAGCCATTTAACCCTTTGGTTTCCCCCCTGCTGTTTCGAATGGCAAGCCAGCCATTTAAACCTAATAGCTGAGCTGCAAATCCCATGCCACTCAGCCCTGAACAGCCAAATTGAACCAATCAAAAGAACAGTAAATGTTAGGAGAAGGCGCCTTCCCTGAACATTGGTTCCCAAGCTCCAAACCATCCAATGCTCTGCCTGAATTTTGGCTCATGAGCCAGTTCATGCCCATCCCTAGTTATAACTGACCAAGTACAAGTGGTGCTTCAACTAATACCAGCTGCTGAAGCTTTAAGATCTGTCTGCTGAATCTCAATAACCCCCTTGTAGTGGACAAATTATCTGAAGAGCAAGAGTGAAGTGAATATCTTAAACTAAATGCCCTCTTGGTTTTCTTCAAGGTCATCCTGTGGGAGGATCATAAAAAATGCAACAGACTTAAAAAAACCAGACAAGTCTGAAACTAAAGATACCCTGAAGCATTTTGCCCTGAACCCTGCTACTGAGCATCTCATTTGGCCTGGTTACAATCTAAGCTGAATTTTAAAACACACACACACATCCAGGACTAGATTTGTTCCGCTGTGCTAAACTAAAGTGAACTAAGCTCTATTAGAATCATAGGTCATTGATTAAAGCAGGGACAACCCAGAATATTTATTCTACTTCTTTGAGAGGGTAGTGAGAGGATACATTCTAAAAGCACAAACAAATACACTGAATTCTTTTTTTTACTTGAAATTATACACAAATGTTTCTGACACAGCAGATGAGGATATTGCACTATTTCTTGGGGGATTTGCAGAGGAATGTATTACAAACACCCATGCAGGTAAATGGGATAGAAAATGTAATTACAAAGAGTGGCTCTTGACAAGTGTCACCAATAGAAGTAACTAAATATGGCTTAATTCTATATTTCAGCAGTGATTGGCCATGCTTAGATGCTTTTTAGAATCATGATTAAAGCCAGGTTCTGGTATAATTGGAATCAAACCTCATGCGTCCAAAAAGCATTTTTGCTTCATAAATGAATCTAATAAGCAAGATTTTTATACACTGGAGTTATAAAATGTTTTGACAATTGGATAGCTGAGGTTAATTTTGAACTCAGATTTTAATTAACAGCTGTTTTTGATGCAAACACCTGCTCCAAGCGATGCTTTCAGAATTTTCTGTTGACATGGATTTTATTGCTTTCTAATAGTAGAGGTACTGCATCATTGTGGGGGGAAGTGTCATGATGTATGTGGAGAAAGGGACTGACCATAAAGTGGAGCACACTTATAAAGCCTTTTTAACCATTTCCCTTATCACACATTTGAATTCAGAATCAACTTTGCATTTACATGTTTTTTTTGATAACTCTTGGAAAAATGCTCACTTTTTTTTAGTGTTCATCATAGCTCACAATGTAAACTATACTCATCATATTGCCTTCTTCCCTAGAATTGTCTTTCAAAATTTCTTTATGGTTCAGCATCATGAGCTAGGTACATTTGTATTCTGAACCTGGTAAATAAACTTTGGTTATGTCAGTAACATTAACCAATACTATGTGTCAGAGAGGTAAAGGAGACGAGTAAGAAGAATACACTACTATAACTGAAAAAATGAGAGACACAAAAAGGACTTCTATCTCATTTACTCACCATCTTACCAATGCAAGATTTTTTTCTTTGCCTTCTCTGTTTGCTCTAAAAAAATATGTATCATATGGAAGATTTTTTTTCCCCATTAGAGCATTCTACCAGATTGTGGACATGATTGAAAAAGCCCTTGTTCTGGTCAAAGTTAAACAAGCTACCCAAGAGCCAGGCACTACCAGACGTCCACATGAAGTGGAATGCAAGTACTGTTGTGGCAGGGAGCATAACAGGAGAGATGGTCCTTAAGGTATGATAGTCCCAGACCATTTAGGACTTTAAAGGTTAAAACCAGCACCTTGAATTTGACCCAGAAACCAAATGGAAGTCAGTGCAAGCTGCTTCAAAGTAGGCTGGATATGTGCAGACCATGATGTATTAGTCGAAAGCCTGGCAGCCACATTCTGGACAATCTGAAGTTTCTGAAACACCTTAAGGGCAGCCTTGCATAGAGTAAATTGCAAGAGTCCAATCTGGAGGTCACATGAATCACTGTGGCCAGGTCCAACTGTAACAAATAAGAGGATAGCAATCCAGAGATTACCTGGTCGATCTTTTGTCTCCAATAGCCATCCTGCCATAAACATCACCCTGCCAACAAAAGTCCACATGGTCAAAGCAATGGTATTCCCAGTAGTCATGTATGGCTGTGAGAGTTGTACTATAAGGAAGGCCGAGCGCCGAAGAATAGATTCTTTTGAACTATGGTACTGGAGAAGACTCTTGAGAGTCCCTTGGACTGCAAGAAGATCAAATCAGTCAATCCTAAAAGAAATCAACCCTGACTGTTCCCTCGAAGGCCAGATAATGAAACTGAAGCTCAAATACTTTGGCCTCCAAATGAGAAGGGAGCACTCACTGGAGAAGACCCTGATGCTGGGAAAGATTGAAGGTCAAAGAAGATGGGGACGGCAAAGGATGAGATGGTTAGACAGTGTCATAGATGCAATGAACATGAAGTTGAGCAAACTTCAGAGGACGGCAGAAGACCGGAAGGCCTGGCGTGATCTGGTTCATGGGGTCGTGAAGAGTCGGACTCGACTGTGCGACTGAACAACAACAAAGCCATCCTTTGACTGCATCCTTGGAGGAACAAGGCAAATCAAGATAAGGCAGTGCCACACACCCACAGCAATGTTCCCTCTAAGCTGTGGAGTCCTGGGAGCAAAAATTCTACTTTGTGAGCTACTGGTCTTACAGTTCTGAGGGAGCAATTGGGCTGCTGCATGAATTAGTTTGTTCTGGAGCCCTCCTTCCTGAGCTGAGATGAAAATCTGTGAGCCGGAGGCTAAAAAAACTGTGAGCCAGCTCACACTAACTCAGCTTAGAGGGAATACTGACCCCCAGTGAGGCCAGGCTGCTTACTATTTGAAGATCAACTGTGTCAAACACTGCCAATAGATCTAATAATATCAGCAGAGTTGAATGGCCCCAGTCAAGTTGAAGGTGGCAGTCATCTATGAGGGGTACAAGGGCTGTCTCAGTCCCAAAACCAGGCCTGAAATGCGACTGAAATGGATCAAATGCTGTCATCTTATCCAGGAAAACCTGGAGCTGATCCAGGAAAACCTCTCTCTCAAATATCTTTCCCAGAAATTGTAAATTGGATACTGGGTAGTAATTGGCTTCCACCTAAAGAAGACTTTTTTCGATATAACTCTATCTACAGCCTCCTCCAAGGAACCATTGAAATACCCCTGAGCAAGAGACATATTAATAATCTCCCTCAGGGAGCCTCCTATCACATCCTGGCTGGCTTTCTAAAGCCATGATGGGCAGGGATCCAAGGATCAAGTTGTTGCCTTCACAGCAGGCAGGGCCCTGTCAACATCTGACAATGAGAGCAGGCAGAAGAAGTCCAAAAAAGGACCAGATGATGGCAATGGAGCCTCCAGTATACTATTCGTATTAAAATTGGTGGAGAGATCCTGGCAGAGATCACTGGGCAGCCAAAACAAGTCCCAGCTTGCTGATTCTGCATTTCCAATGGAAAGTCCTTCCTTCTTGTTTGCCAGAAATGACTATTAATATCAATGTCATTTCAGGTTGTGTGGCTGTTATCTCCCAGGATCTTTGATCTATTCAATAGCATGAGGTGTGAGTTCAACTGTCCTGCCTCTTCCATCAGTTGAGGGGCACTTCTGATAGCAGACACCAGAGCTCTGCTGATAGAAGAGACAGAAGGAAGCAATTTCACCTCCTTTGCCCTCCAGTCTAGTGACATGTGTGGTTATTTCTCCCCATGAGTCCCATGACTCCAGGTATCAACATTCTCAGGGTCAGAACAGTCTGGGGGGCTGGGAAGTGGGGAATATCTGCAATCTTTCTTATCCTAGATCCCTGATCTTTCGACTGGGATATCATTGTATCCAACCCCAATTTATTTCCATGATGCCCCTGTAGATATCAACATAAACCAGACCTGAGGCATCTGTATCGTAATACATATACAGAATATACACCTTTATCCATCTTTCTGCCTATGAAAAGCATTTAAAACATTCCAATATAGATCGTTAGCACAGGGCCCAGACTGTCCATATTTATTTTCTTATAAATCATCCTAATTGTTAATGAGGAATGATATTCTTACATATTCTTGTGCCACATGGCGTCTCAATAATCCTTAAAATGAATGTACCAGTACAACTCACACTAATGGTGGCACTGGTTTTTTTCATACCTACACAACATTATGTCAGTATATTAATTTAATTTTGCATTCCTTAGCCTCTCAAAGGAATGTCAAAAGAGTACTTGGTCTCAGGGAAAATTATATTAATCAGTCCTGCATTCCTGTAGTATTCTAATAACATTTTGCTTTGGAATTCTCTATATGGGGAAGTGAGGGTCTTTTTAAAATGTTGAATTGTATCACACAACACAAAACAATCTCCCTTTCGTTATCAGGTGATCCTACGCATTTTCTACTGAGTCATGTTTAGAGCAAAAATATTACCCGCTGTGGTATTTTCTGTCTAAGCTCCATTTTTGAGTCCCAGTATTTATGTAGAAGAGTTCTGTGCCACCTCACCAGAGATCATGGTTGAGGCAGCCTATTTTTGCTGCGGCTTTTCGGGGGAAGGGCTGGATCGGGGATGGGTGCGCAACGCTTCCCAGATGTTGCGGTGAAATCGCGCCCGTTTGCTGTGCCCCTGATCTATCCCTCTCCCGGCCCAAAACTGTTCGTGTGACCGGGGCCATAATAAAGCATTAAATACCAAGAAAATTAACTATCAAAACCCCAAAATTAGTTTCTTTGCTATTTCTTAATGTGTTGGTGTCAGCAACGAATGGATGCAATTTTACGTAATAATAGATAGAATCTTTTGGAATGGTTCAACAAGCCCTACAGCTGAGTCTAAACTTGAAAACATTGAAGTGCTTCTAATGGTGGAATAAAATCTCCTAACTGTTAAGGTGTTTAGTGGTGTTATTAAACTCAAAATTAATATGCATTGAAATGATAAGGAAATTCTAAAAACACATATTTCCACATCCCTATAATTGTGCCTTTTCCATTCATATTTTTAAAAACATTGTGTTCGGTGGATGAAGAACATATTGGTCTACAGAGGAATCTGAAAGCACATTGAGAGGGGGGAAAGTCTAAAGATTACAGGTATAATAGCAGATATGAAATTAAAGTAAGATGAAATGAGAGGGTGAACTCATTCAAAGATGACAGAAAAAGTTCAAAAATATGGATAAAAGCTCTTATAATAGAGAGCTTCAAAGTGCTATTTCTCCATGTGTTTTGAGTTTGGATATTTTACTCAGGAGAAAGGGGGAGGAAAAGTAAAGAATATCATGAATAGTGGATGGATCTATATACCTCACAAACTTAAGTGAGAATAACATGGTAGTGTGTTGAGGTGTTATCACGGGTTTTACCATCTCAAATAACAGATGAAGAATGCCACTTTTGAATGCTCATATTAAAAAAAAAAAACCTTCTTGCAAACAGAATATGAGTAAAAGGCTAATTTGGGGTTGGTGTCCTTTGTAAGCAGTTTTTAATGTAAGAGGACATTTAAAAATGTAAAACCTCACCCACATTCTAAAGGTGCCCATTCCAGCAATGTGTCACCTTTTATACTGCTAGCAGGCTTCTGTTGTAAGTAGCTAACCTGATCAAGTAAAGCTCAGCTCAGGTTAATGAATGAGAGATAGCTGATACCTTACTGGGAAAACAGGAGGACAAAGTTTGAGTCCAGTGGCCCCTTTAAGAGTTTGCCTGAACCCAAATCTTCAACCATTTTCTGCCCCGATACCATGTGTGAATTATAAACTGCATAGGGACTTTTCAAAGGAAAAACTAGAAAGGTATCATTTTCAGAGGTTCTAGGGAAAAAGCGAAGAAGAAGAAGAAGAAGAAGAAGAAGAAGAAGAAGAAGAAGAAGAAGAAGAAGAAGAAGAAGAAGAAGAAGAAGAAGAAGAAGAAGAAGAAGAAGAAGACGACGACGACGACGACGACGACGACGAAATTTTTCCACATGGGCTTTTTTCCATGTGGGCTCTTTTCCTGTGAGCATTTATGACCATGGGTTTTTTTTCTGTGGGCTTTTTTCCAGTCACCATTTTCAGAATACTAGTATATATAGCAAAGTCTCCTTGTACAATATTGAATACATTTATGAATACATCAAGTATGCACTAATGAAAATTATATTTATTATTATTATTATTATTATTATATTAAGCCATTCTCTTCTACAACACTATATATCTAGATGATATGCTTTCCCATTCCCTTTCAGGGTCAGTTTTTGCATATCTTTCAAAAATGTTCAGATTATAAATATATAAGGAATCATTTTTGATGAAGTGTATAGAAAATATAAATAAAATGCAGAAGGAAATAATTTAAAATATTGTGACTGGCTACACAATTGTGAAAAAGCACTATATATGTTAATATTGGTTCCTATCTATATGAACTAAATCCTGAGGAAAATTTTAGATGGTATCACTGATCCCTGTATTTCGGATGGCCTCTCTTGCAGAGGTTACAGATCAAGTTAGAAATGTGGTAATAGTTACAATGTTTGATGTTTAGTTTCACAATTCCTGGCCAACAAAGAAATTGTCTGAAATCTGCAGATTGATTCCTTCAAGCTTAGCAAGCACAAAGGGAACTCCATCTGAAATAAATGGCCCATTGCAGGCGCCAACATAAATAATAGTGGGCCCATCTGTGGATATGGAAATCCATGGATGAGGACTACACTGACAGAAAACAGATTGTTCTCCAAACTTGGGGGAACCCCCAACTTTACAGAAAAACCTGAAAATTAAAAAAAAACATTGGGGGAGTTAAATCCCCTACCATAAAACTAATGCCTGCACATGCTCAACCAACTCACCACATACTGCCAGTCTCCAAGCAGCTGTGGCAGTGGCTCTCGAAGGCACTGTGGATGCCACAATGGTTCTAGGAGGCCCTGTGGGTGAAGATCTAAAAGACTCTGCTGCCATGGCTCCCAGAAGCCCTGTAAATCAAGTATAGGAGGTTTCAGAATTGAGAAGAAGAAGAAGAAGAAGAAGAAGAAGAAGAAGAAGAAGAAGAAGAAGAAGAAGAAGAAGAAGAAGAAGAAGAAGAAGAAGAAGAAGCAGCAGCAGCAGCAGCAGCAGCAGCAGCAGCAGCAGCAGCCGCCAGAGAGGGGGAAGATTGTCAAAGAAGTGATGGGAAGAGAAAGAGAAAGGGTGAGGGAAGCTTGTCACAGAAAGGGGAGAGAAAGAGGGGAAGATTGACAGAAGATGGAGGAGGAAAGGAAGCAAAAGCAGGGGTAGGTGGGCTGCCTTCTCCCCACAAGTTCCTTGCAGGTCCTTGCATATACATACTAACACAAACTATAACTGCAGATACCCTTTTCCTTCCCATTATTTAACTGAATGTTCACATTCGCAAAGTGACAGTATGCTTGCTAAAATGTCAATATTATTTTTAAAAGTAGTTACTGGGGATTCAAAATTAGTGATGCTGAAACACTGGCCAGTTTGGCTGATTAGGGCTCTGAGATTGGGCTGCCAGGTCCTCCTTCCTTGCTCGTGGGGGACTTTGAGGAGCATTCCTGGAGGGGACGGGGATGCCCCCACCCAACATGATAGTGACAGGCGCCTTGCATGCCTGAACTACAAGCCGTGAATTCATCACTGGAGTTCAGTCCTCCCCCCCCCCGCTTCTTGCAAGCAGCATTTAAAGGGACCCTTTAAATGCTGTTTGCAAGAGGGGGGCATGCCTGAACTCTAGCAGCGAATTCACTACTTGGAGTTCAGGCGTGTGGCTGGTGGCCACCCCTTTCCCCCCTGCTGCAAGATTTAAAGGGCCCTATGGCTGATTGGTGGGCTACATGCCCCTGCTGATTAGCTGGAGGGCCCTTTAAATCTCACAGGAGGGGAGGGAGGGGGTGGCTGCTGCTGGCCACTATTGGGGGTGGGGCTGGCAGCAGGCAGGAGCCTGTGAAATCAGTGGATCCCCCACCCCACCTGTTGACTGGGATCCCTACTCTGAGAGCATGCCTGCTGGAACTACAGACAGGGTCTCCAGCTCCCCAGTGATTCCCCACCTTCAGCTCCTGTTTCCTGCTGCTGCTTCAAGTGATTGTACAACAATTTTAAAAAATGGCTGTCAGGCCAATGGCATGGTGAAACGTCTGGGAAAGCCCAAAAGTGACATCATGCTTCTTTATAAAAAACCTGGATGTGACACTAATTCTCTCTAGGAATCTTTGAAAACTTGATGGTTTTTCTGGTAATTTCTAGAGTGGTGTGACCTCCTGGATGTGATGTCACAGTGTTGCCAATGGCTGCCTGTACTCCCCCCCCCCCAGCATTGCTCCCTATAAGCTGTGGAGTCTTGTGAGCAAAAATTCTACTTTGTGAGCTGCTGGCATTAAAGTTGTGAGTGAGCAATTTGGCCACTGCATAAATTAGTTTGCTCTGGAGCCATCCTTCCTGAGCTAAGACAAAAATGTGTGAGCCAGAGGCTAAAAAACTGTGAGCTAGCTCACACTAACTCAGCTTAGAGGGACCATCGCCCCCCGTTCTCCTGCTGGTTGCCAGGCTGTGTTGGGCGACCCTAACTACAGATCACATATCCACAACATCATCTGTAGAACTGATTTAATTGGACCTATGAACACAGAATTCTGTACCATTCTCTATTCTAATACAGGAAATCCTATACCAAAATAAGGACCAGGTGCATTTTGAATATTTCCATGGGAACACATGCCCACAGATCCTTAGATACCTAGACACCTAAGTTCTTATTCATTAAGGGTATGATCTCAAATGATTTTGTTTTTATATGATTAGCTTTTTTAAAATGCAGAGGCTAATATGAAGATTTATGAAGAGGGTGTTCACTGTAACACATTTCTAGATGGTTCTTTCAGTGGCTAAGCTTATGCTGCAATTGACCTTACTTTATGTTGTTTGTTGTGGTGTTTTCAGTTTTCTTAAACGAGAATTGGGTCCAAAAATATTGCCACCATTTATCTTCATAGCAGCTTACAGTTTGAAGATATTTGTACTCATATTTTTACTATAGGGTCAAAATTGCTCAGCTGAGATGCATAAAAACATTCTTTCATTTGATCTTAGCAAAAAGCAATGAAACACCCTCCAGATTTTAAAGCCTCTTTGAACTGGAGGCTGCATCTCCAGTCACTGATTTATCTGTAGTTTTTCTCTTTTCCACATGTGAAATAATTTGGCCTGTTATCTATTCCTTCCATCCTCTCTGTCATACAAGAAAGAAAGAAAGAAAGAAAGAAAGAAAGAAAGAAAGAAAGAAAGAAAGAAAGAAAGAAAGAAAGAAAGAAAGAAAGAAAGAAAGAAAGCTCTTTCTGTTTTCCTTTCAAGGCAATCTACTCTAAATGTTCTTGTAATGTTTTTGAATGCTTTAAATGTATAGGAATGTTTAGGAAGCTGTAACTTATTAACTCTATTAAGAACATTTGTTCACATGATCTAGGACAATCCTATATACTGAATATGAAGTAGAGGTGAAAATTAAAATATATTTTTTAAAATTTCTACTTCAAGCAGTATTTCCCTGCTACATGTAACATTTTCATGAGGGAGATACATAAGTTTCTCCCAAAAACATCACAAAGGGGCAAGACAGTAATGGCGTGGTTTATTTCCAAAGTTATGTTGCTTCCAGAGGAACGGGTGGCCATGGGGTTCCATAAAGCTCACTTCCTGCTGCTTTTTGGCACAGGCACAGTACACAGAACTCAGGAATATGCACACTCCTTTAGATGTATCTGACCATACTTCTCTCCAGACCACAGACCACAGCATACTTTCTTACCATAATATGGTTAGAGACCTGGTGAGGCAAGGGATGCATCACATTTATATCTCACCCTGTAATAGATAACTGTAATTAAAAATATAGAAACTTTAAATATAAAACAAGCTACAAAACTATATCCTTCAGCAACCCCCCCATGTCTAACAAACCTACCAGAAATATTAAAGCAATAGTTAAACATAAAACTCAGCAGCAATACAAACAGAGAACCCCTCAAGCAAGAGAATAAAAATCTGACATAAATTAACCCACTGGGATTTTCAGTGCAATTGTAAACAGAGTTACATCCTTCTAAGCCTACTGACTTCAGTGGAAGCACTGTATCCATCATAGTGATCTTCACTGCCAAAGGCCATAGGAAATTGACAAATCCTGCACCCGTGTTTGAATGTCATCAGGGATACAATTCCTGACATCACTGGGAAGACAATTCCAGAGGCTCAAAATGATTGCAGCAATTTCACCAATACATCTTATTGGGCTAGTGCAGGGTTAGAGTTACCAACCTACAGGTAGGGCCTGGAATTCCCCTGGAATTACAACTGATTTCCATGATACCAAGATCAGTTGCTCTGGAGGAAATGGTAGTTTTGGATTCTGTGGCATCACATCCCAATGATTTCTCTCCCCCAACCAGGGCTCTTTTTGTAGCAGGAGCTCCTTTGCATAATAGGTGACACTCCCCTAATGTAGCCAACCCTCCAAGAGCTTACAGTAGCCCCTGTAAGAAGAGCCCTGTAAGCTCTTGGAGGGTTGGCTACATTAGGGGAGTGTCACCTAATATGCAAAGGAGCTCCTGCTACAAAAAGAGCCCCACCCCAAACTCCCCCATCCGCAGAAACCACCCCAAAATCACCAAGAATTTCCCACACTGGAGTTGGCAACCCTGTGGTATACCATCACCAAATATGTGTATGTGTGCAGTGGAGATGACGTTCTCATTTTCCATCTGTAAAATAAAATTAACAATGGCCTATTTCACAGAGCTCTTGTTGAAATTTTCTAGGTAAAGACTATAAAAAATACACATTAAGATATCTATCCGTCAACCACAATTGATAAAAATTCATTTAAGTTGGGCTGGTGAAGAAAAAGGCTGCTTCATCCCCAAATATTTCTGTATTAACAACAACTACAACAAAGTATAAATTTGCTTGGCATTGGAACCAATCGGGACAAGAATTAGCTATATTGTCACTATGTTCATAAGTGTCCATGACAACCTACTTGAAAAGCTAAGAAAAGAAAAGAAAAGAAAAGAAAAGAAAAGAAAAGAAAGGAGTACAGTTTTGTGTTTAGGCTATTTGAATAAGTCAAAATCCAACACATTTTATGTTGGCTGTGAATTTTTGTGGGGAGTTTCTATTTTATTTAGAGCCAGATACATTTCATTTTTTAATTGTTTTAATTTGTTACACTTATATCCCACCCTATCCCATGGTGGGCTCAGGGTGGCTTACAACATAAATAAAATACAATAGTTATATAATTAAAACAAGATGGCAGCAAAAACATACATTGTTCTAGAGCATTAGCAGGGTAGTAAGCATCTGTAGGCTTCCAATGGGCAGCGGAGGCTGAGATGGTGGAGACTTCCACTGCCTCAACCAAAGGCCTGGTGGAACAGCTCCATTTTGCAGGCCCTGTGGAACTGTAACAAGTCCCACAGGGCCCTGATTTCAGATGGGGGTGCATTCTACCAGGTCAGGGCCAGGGCAGAAAAGGCCCTGGCCCCAGTCAAGGCTAAGTGGATGTCTTTTGGGCTAGGGACTACTAGTAGATGTTGGTCTGCAGAGTGCATGGCTTTCTGGGGCATATATGGGGAGAGACAGTGGCTGAGTTCAGACTGGCAGTTTGGCCCGATGTAGGCACGTTTCACAAACGGATTAAAGGGGCCGGTTCACACAGCCACAGCTGTCAGGTGTTCCCCAGCTGTACTCAACCCATCCTATGACGATTCCCTACCGAGTTAAAAAAGTACCAGGTGAAAGCTGTAGCAAACCCTGGAGAGTGCATTGATCCCACTTCCCGGAAGTGTGCATGCTAAAAGCCGCAAACAAGCTGCATTGCCTATGCGCCTATGCACATGTCGCCGGAGTGAAAAAAAGCCGCTTACAGCTGCGCCTCCACCAGGGGCAGGCCAACAGTGTGAACGCTCCCTTCCACCTCCTTCCCGGTATGCTCCCGCATCAGTAGGAGCAGTGCGACCGGGAATCCCCAGCACAATTTATTTATTTATTTATTTATTTTTCACATTTATACCCCGCCCTCCCCAATGGGCTCAGGGCGGCTAACAAGGGCAAGGTAAACCATGTCATAATTATACATAGTAACTTGAAACATATAATCCATTAAAACATCCAATACTTAAAAAAAAAATGGTGCTCAAACGTCTGATATCATAGGTCCAAAGATGGCATCAATACAGTTCCAGGTGGTACTTCCAATGCTGTTTGCACCCACAGGAGAACGGCTTAGATCTTCTTTGTAATATCCAGGTGTTTCCTCAGGGCCTCGTCAACCATGACGGTGATGGCATAGTAGGGGGGGTGGCTCCTACTCGAAGGCCTGGCGGAAGAGCTCCGTCCTGCTTGGTCCGGATCTTTTTGCCCCACCTCCCTCACGCTTCATACTGCCAGTCTGTCCTCAGCCAGTCTCTCTCATGTTGCATGAAATTTGTATCACAGTCAGGTTGGGATGAATAATATTAAAATTAGTTTACTAGCACGGGAGGAGTAAAAATCAGTTTTGCTATATGAAAGCTTCACAGAGAACTAAGCTGTGCAAAATTAAGCTTGTGATCTTGACTGAAGCTTGCAACTCTGTGAAATGCTTACAAAGGATGGAAAGGGCAACGCAAGAGATGAGAGCAGATAGTGCAGAATGGAGGCAAGAGAGCTATTTGGAATGTGAATGAGCAGGGACAAATATTTGAAAAGAAGCAGACAGCTGGGATTGACAGTTGTTAAAGCTCACAGTGTCAATGGGAGGCATATTTGAAGAAGTTCGCATTACACATCCATGCTGCTTTATTGCCATACATCCTCTTTTTCTCAAGCAGAAGAAAGCCATAATTGTTCATTGTGAGATTTTGTTCCATTTCACACATTAAGCAGAAGCAAACCCAGGTTTGTTAGTGCCAGTAGCTACACTTGAGATGTAAAGGCAACGATAGCAAGCAGCATGAGTGACCCACATTTCCTCCTTCCCCAGTTTCAAGTCTAGAACAAATGGAGGAGATACATCTATCCTTGAGATGTACCTTCCTCCCATGGAAGGGGGAATAAGAGTCTACAAGGGCCATCTCATTCCTTTGTACAAGACCTGGAATTTCTTTCCATAACATGGTTAGATACCTAGTGAGTCAAGGGGTACATTACATTTCTATCTTACCCTTCTATAGAATACTTTGGGTCCTTCCACCACTTCTTCAAAAATACATCAGGAATATACATGCAACAGGGATCTGTAGGAACTCCACTTATTTTCAGAGTTATTATTTAGATGTTTAGATATATACTGGCCCCAGTCACACGGGAGGATTTGCCCCGCAAGAGGGACGGATCGGGGGCGCATCAAGCGGGCGCGATCACACAGTAACATCTGGGAAGCGGCACGCATCCATCCCTGATCCATCCCTTTGGCCCACAAATGTGCATCAAAAAGGTAGTAGCGCTACTGCTGGTTTGCTGCACAACAGTGTGATCGGCTGCCGGAGCAGGGAGCACGGAGCTGCGGGGGCACGTTGGATCACGCTCCTGCAGTTCTTTTTGCTCCGGCTCTAATTTGCCTCCCTTCGGCAGCGGATCATCCCGCTTGTGTGACCAGGACCACTGAACACTTCTTGGGTGATGGCAGTATCCTACCCTAGAGTGAAGGAACTTATTAGTTGGAGCCTTCCTAAGGCCCAAGCAGCCTTTGACTTAAACAGTTTTTCTTTTGGAGCAAGAGACGAATAGGAGTGGTAGGATACATTGCCAAAGCATGTGTGAAGAGGCCTAGAGTAGTGTCTATCAAGTTCACCGATATGCATAATCACGATCATTTGGCAGGGACATCCTAATGTGTTCTAAATTAGGGGTTGGAGGAAATCTCCTTAATGATGCACATGTTGTTAGACAAACAGACAGATATAGAAACTGTATTTATGGAAGTTAGATAAAATGCATTGCGCTCATTACTGACAATTAAAAGAACATTGCTTAATTTTTGTGTATTTGTACTCTCGTTATATTTATGGGAGGGTCCATGGCTCAATGTAGAACATGTGGTTTGCATACAGCAGGTTTTAGGCTCAGTCCCCAGCATCTGCAGTTGAAAGATGTCAGATGGCTGCTGTGAGGAAAAACTCTTTCTGTGCTTGAGATCCTGGTAAGCTGCCATCCGTCAGAAGAGACAATACAAAGCTTGATAGACCAATGGTCTGACTTGTGTATTACCAGTTAAAATTTGAAAACAGTTATCAAGGGCATGCCAATAAAGGTTGAATCCAGCAGTATGGCCTTAAAGTTACAAAGCCATGAAAGATAGTTATTAGATCTGAAAGCACTCTGCAACTTGAGAATCTCGGCAGACTCCCATGGCACAGAAAGGTTTAACGGACTCATCGTGTACAATTTTTCCTATCAGTTATCAAGACCACAAAGTAGCTAATTAATCTTGCTGAAATGTATACATTACTGCAAGTGTTTAATATTCAGTGTTTATGATGGATTAGGGGGAAAGGGAGATCACCAATGCACCTTGACTTTGGAATGGGAGCAGTGCCCTATGGGGTTACATTGAATGAAGAAATGAAGCGGAGTGTGAATTATGCTGTTCTCTGTCATCATAGTAATTTTTGTTGTTGTTCAGTCCCACAGTCGAATCCGACTCTTTGCGACCCCATGGACCACAGCACGCCAGGCCCTCCTGTCTTCCGTCGTGCTCCAGAATTTATTATTATTCTGTCATGCTCCAGAGTAATAGCAATAATAATTAATAATTAAGTACTGTCAGATCATAATGGACATGGCAACCCCTCATGGGGTTTTCAAGACAAGAGATGAGCAGAGGTCATTTACCATTGCCTTACTACGCATAGCAATGTATGTTTTCTTTCGAAATCTTCCATCTAAGTACTAACCATGGCCAACCCTGCTTAGCTTCCAAACTCTGACAACATCAGGCTCGTCTGCCCTATAAACCCCTTAAAAGTCAGGGGCAAAAGCAACTTTTTTTAGTATTCCCAATCCAGCGCTGTCATTGATGCATGGTTTATTTATGTATCCAGAAAAAGGATGGGCATGAACCATATTTTTGTAGTTCAGTTTATGCTTCAGCCACAAACTACAAACTGAACCAGAAACCCATATGAACTGGGAGGGCTGGGTCATGAGACATTCAAAGTTTAAACCCCTGCCTTCTGCTCCCCACAGCTTTTTCCAAACAGGGGTTGCCAGACAGCTGAGGGGTTTCCAAGCTGTTTGGTTTAAATGGCTCTGAGCTGTTTAAACCAAGCAGCTGAGCAGCAGGGAGCTCCCCACAACTCAGCTGTTTTTCATGCTTTCTGCTCTTCATGAACTGCCATGAACTGTACCAAAATTTGTGGCAGTTCATGGCGGTTCTTCAGTTTGTGAACATTGCTTCATGAACTATGAACTGGCCAAAATTAATGATGAATCTTAGTTTGTCAGCTGGTTCGTACCCCCCTAATCCAGAAGATTCAAACACATGCTCTTTCTTACCTATGGCAGATAAAACCACAAGTAGGGTGCATCAGTGAAAAGATGGAGACTGAGGAAACATTGATCTTCCTTAAACTAACATTAATTTTAGGAAAGCAGCTAGAGAACTATTGGTCTATTCTGTATAAGCTGACAACACAGTAAATTAGAAAACAAAGCTTGACATCTTTCCATGCATTTCTTATTGTAAGGCAAATTTTATAATACCTTGGTTAGAGGCTGGTTGTAAATTTCACTTCATTAAAGTTCTCACATCTGGAGCATAAATATGCACTCCTTAAAGTAATTAGCTTTTGAAGTACTCTGTCTGCAGTATAAGTGACAACCAAACCCAGCAACTTCTTTTACTCATCACTTCAGTAATAAAGTTTCCTGCAGTTCTGAACTTTACCGGAAAGGAAGAAAACCTTATTTTATGATGCAGTATAATCTGGAGCAAATTCTAAAGTAGGGATTTGATCTAGCTTATTATAAAGAATACCAGAAATTGGGGGAAGAGCCAGATCATATAATGGGCATTACAACATTTCCTTGAAAAAAGAAAGAAAAAAAGAAAGAATTAAGTCTCTAGATAGAAGTTGAAGCATAAAACCCTACATGTGATCCCCCACTGACATAGGTAACTGGAAAAGGGGGAAAGGGCAGGCAGGTGAAACCAAGAGGCAAGAGGGTGACTCAGGGAGGTGTAGGGCCTTAAATGGCTCTCTTGGCTACCCCAGCCCCTCTGCCCTCTCCAACCCCCATGATAGGCCCAGCCACAGGCCCTGGCAGGGCTGAGTTTCCTGCACTTGTTACAGCCTGGCCCCTGGCCCTGTCTGTGAGAGCCACAGCCACCACCATTGCCCTCCTTGCCCTCCCCCACCCTCCCTGTGGGGCTGAAAACAGGGCCCATAGTAAATCCGGGCCCTGGCTTGTGACCCCAAGCACCAATGGGAGGGCATTGTGCCCACTAGTCGTTTTATGACCCATGTTTGAATAACACACACACAACTTGGTTTGGAATAAATTGGCCACAACTTTATTGGTTACAGCTGTAAGAAGCCTTAGCATATCATGGGGAACCAGATCCTGAACATCGACTGACCCACCAGCCAGCCAGTGCTCTCCTGAGCACTCCAGCCCACCAGCTGGGAGTTGTGAACAATGGGATGACAGGGCTCTGGATCCCACAAGAATGACCACCCGTAAATGGTCTCTCCAGGCACCTGAGTGTGACGGTAGCCCCCAGCAGCTGCCAAGCAGGGCATACTCCTTGAACCATTACCCCAAGATCCCTAAAGGGATCCCCATACTTAGGAAAATGGGTATGAAGGCCGGCTTTCCTAGGAAGGGATCCCCCACTTTTTAAGAAAGTGCCATTGAGGAGGGAGGGGGAGAAAGAGAAAGACAGAAAGAAGGTAATGACAGAGAGAGAGAGAGAGAGAGAGAGATTAATGACAGAGTATGTGTGTGAGTGGGGGCACTGGGGGACTCTTGTGGTTGAGTGTGTGTGTTTCAAGAGGCTTTGTGGTGCAGAAAGAGAGAGAGAAAGAGTGACAGCAGTGTTGTGGGGCAGATAGAGAGAGAAAGATTGGTATTGGGGGAGGGAGAATGAGATGGGGGGGAGAGAGAAAGAGAGGTGCTTGAACAGTTTCTCAGATTCAGGGGCTCTTGGATGAGACATTTTCTGGAACCATTTCAATCTGACTTTAGGCTGGGGTTTGGAACAGAGACTGATTTGGTTGCCATGGTTGATGGCCTCTACCAAGAACCAGACAGGGTGAATGTGATCCAGCTAGATTTCTCAGTAGCCTTCAGTACTATTGACCATAGTCTTGGCACTGGGACTGTAGTCCACTGTGTTATGGTAATTCAGGTCCTACCTGGAAAGCTGGACCCAGAAGGTTGTGCTGAGGTATTCCTGCTCTGTCCCATGACCAGTTGTTGGAGCGAGGAATTCATCATGCCTAGATGTAGTGTGTGTGTGTGTACTATATCACTCTAATAACATGGCTTTTCATTTAGTCACATGTCTCTACAGGTCTCTCCTGTAGAAACAATGCCTTCATACTCTGTATAGTTTGTCTACATAGTTTGTCCTGCCAACAAGTTGACAACTTCCACTTTGCTGTTCTAGGAAATCAGCAGAAATGGAAAGTTTACTTACTTACTTTATGCATGTACTTTGGCCAAGTTCAGCCTGGCAATTTGAAGTGCTAGGGAGTCGTGGCAAAGAAAAAAATGGAATAGACCTGGAATGGCTTGTTCCCGGTATTCCTGTTCACACTGCAGTGAATGAAGTGGGAGGATACCGTGGAGGAACCACAAGGGAGCGTTTGCACTGTCGCCCACCCCTGGCGAGCTGTTAGCGTGGTTTCCATACTCAGCTGTGTGCGCCTATGTGCATGGGCACATCAGCAAATAGGGCAGGATTGACTCCACACTTCCACTCGTCATGCCGGAGCATTCCGGTCATGCACCTGCCACGGAACCAGCTGGCACCTATTATCAACTGCGGGTTGTTCCCGCCTTAGCAGCACTTGCGTTCACACTCAGGGAACCAGAATCAATGTGCTGTATACACGATTTTATACCACTTTAACATGGTATCTTTTAAACTCGGGAGGGAAGCGGCACAAGACGCTTGAGTACGGCTGGGGGATGCCTGAAACATGTCCCTGTGTGAACCCACCCCTTTAATCCGCTACTGAAACGCTCCTCAAACGTTTGCCTGCCGGGCCAAACTGCCAGTCTGAACGCGGCCTTTATATATCATAGGGCTTTCTCACTCATACTCACGGTAGATTACATAGTGTAAAACAATGCAATAAAATAGCATGAGACATTGAATAAACAATGCAATAAAACTAGAATCACAAAAAATTAGAAACAGTGCAAAAATCAGACATGGTATGTCATGTCATAATACAAAAAGAATATAATGACAAAAGTTCAAAGTAATGCTGCAAGAGCAAGAAAATATACACAATAAGCAGTGGAATGGAGTACAGTCACAAGGCCTATGTAGGCAGCTGGACTCAGCTGCATAATTAATTGTACAGGCATGCTTCAGGTGTATTGTTTGAGGTGCATAGAATGTTCTCTGTCTTCTCACCCTCCCTCCCCCACTCTCCTCTTCATCCCTTCCATTTCTCTCTGTCCCACTCTTTCAGTGTATATTTAAAAACCAGACAGTCTGCTGGAGGTTATAGTCTTAAAGATAAAAGATAGGCTTTGGCAGCAGGGAAAACTATAATTTTCCATGCTGTCAAACAAAACGCTAGAACAAAAAAAAAATACTGAAGACAACTGTGTACCTAGCAAGTCTGAATTGTATGGCAGCCAGTTTTCATCCCAGAATATAAAATCGTTTTTAGAATTCCATTGTGTGGACTTTGACATGAGGTATTTAAAGATTTTTAAAAATTCCACTCCTAGTTATTCTGATTGCTCCATACCACTCTGTAAGCAGTAGAGTGTTGACAGTATATATTGGACAGAATGTTGGAACTAGACTGGGGGATCATGCTTTGTCACAGAACTTACTGATGACATTATTTATTTTATGGTTGTTCTAAGCATGTAGATAAACTGCATATCACTTCTAAAGGCCAGGCTACATCTGGAGGTTTTTCCCCTGTTTGCATCATAAAGCTCATAGGTTATCCTACCCCAAAGTACCTGGTATGTCTTTTCCTGTGGATTAAGATTGCTGTTGCTCCTGACTACAGCTGCACCAGGGTTCTTGCATTTCCTCGGTACTATATGCATTTCACAAGAGCACCGTGAAATTGCTTCTCATTTCTACGAAGCAGAAAGGTCACAGCCACACAGAAAGGAATCATTACTAATAAAAAAGTAACAGTAGCATACTTCAACAGCATTAGTTTCTCTCCTGACATATATATCAAGTCACAATTTTGGACATCTGACAATTTCAGATACGCGATAAAATAAAAAAAGGTATTATTCAATTAGGTTTCAATCTACTTTGTGATATAATTTTTGAAATAGTTTAATCTGAAAAAGTCATAAGCATAAAAGTAGCCACTGGAAAAACAGTTCCAGACGTCAGTGATTCATGGCCAGGGAGTTCATTTACCTGAGAGAACCTCATTTTAAAGGGTAGTATTTTATGATGGTGGTGACATCTTGGATTAATCACACACATTGCTTCTGAAATGTCTTCTTCTAGCAACAAAAATGTTGAGTATGAGAGTGTGCAGGATGTTCAGTTCAATACTTTACATACCATTGCTGGAAAAGAACATTGTCCAAAATCGCAATAAAACAGACAAAAAATAAAGAGAAAAGAAGGAAAACATTTGTTTTATAATTTGTTCTTATGCTACTTAGCTATGTTATAATGCTTGTTCTACAATATTTTAGTTCTCTAAACTTGTAACATATTGGAATGACACAGTAAAAACTCCAGATGTTCATGAGTAAAATCTTTCCCCTCAGTCTCTTTCAATTTGTCTTCCAACTCTGCCTCAGAGATAGCTGTAGTTGCCCTACTACCATCTACCATCGAAGAACAGGCAAGGGAACTCTTGCTGATCCTTGGCTCCGGTCACACGGGCAGGAAACTGGGGGGGGGAGCGTGGCTGTTTGCCCCGGGGTAAACTAATGCGCGGTTAAGCAATCAGACCTCCTGTGGAGGTTCTGTGGAGGTACCGTGGAGGTTCCGTGGGAAGGGAGAGGTGCCGATCACAGGACACGCCTGCGTGCAACGAAGAAGCGCGTGGTGTGGCAAACTTCCTTTCTTTTTTTGTGTACACGACAAATGCACATGCTCCGTTGGGTGCGTGTGTGCATCCACGGAGACTTGGGGGAGAAAAACACCTTTTTCACAAGGGGACATGGGCAGGCACCGGATGCCACCGGAAACGCAATCAGACACCCGCCCTTGCCCCGCAGTTTCTGGAAACTAGTACCTCTGAGGTACTATTTTTTTGCTGCGTGTTATCGGCGGGAAGCCTCGGTTGTGCCACGGAAGCGCTACGCTTCCCAGATGTGCCGGTGAGATCGCGCCCGGAAACTCCGCCTGTCTTCCGTCTCTCTTGCATGGCTAATGTTCCATGTGACCGCAGCCCTTATACACTTGTCAACAGCTTTTGAAACTGCAAATAATAATATGTTGCTGCAATGGCTGGGCCATCTGGAATGGTAAATTTTGACTCTGAAGTAGTTTTGCTCCTTTTAATCAGAGCAAGTGCAAAGAGCTGCCCTGGGTGGCATACACAGCTCTTGGGAAACTGGCTTGTGGAATTCAGCAGCAGTCAAATGTGTGAAACGACAGGGAAGAACTGTTTTTATCTTTGGAGCTGGGTATCACCAAAATGCCATCTTTCCTTGCTTCACACAGTGCTCACAGCTAGTGAGACGGTGGTGCTTGTCTTACATATCTCCAGGCTGGGCTTCGAATGATGAGCTAGAGGTTGAGTATGGTTCATGCACATCAGTGGACCATCCATACTGTAGAATAGATATATTAAAACATTATTGTGTCCCTGTGTTGTATTTGTTTTAGATATAATTCAATTAATCTCTCACTTTGTTACAAAGAGAAAAAAGAGGTCTGGAACTAGAAGAGAAATGAAGGGAGGGACGGAATGGCCTCTGTTTACTTGAATGTGAGGAAAGAATTCTCCCAGAGCATGTTGGTCTTCGAAGAATAAACTGTTTATTTTCCTGTGGAGGAAGACTGACACTGCAATTCACTTTTGGCAAGCCTGGGATGGAAAATATGCTGACTATAAGAAAAAGGATTTGATCTGGTGAAGCAAAAATTTGAACTGATGTTGACACAGCATTTTACTAACAGCTGATTCTAACCAGGGAGGTGAAACACTGTGCTATGTCTCTTTTCAACAAGCACACTAGTATTCCAAAGGCAGTCAAGCTAGTAAGGTGGACATAGGGTTGCCAGTTCCATCTTGAGAAATTCCTGAAGATTTGGGGGTGGTGCCCTGGAAGGGTGGAAGTGTGTGGGGAGGGTGAGCTCAGCAGAGATATGATGCCATAGATTCCACTTGCCAAAGCTACTATTTCCTCCAGGGGAACTGTGGTCTGGAGATCACTTGTAATTCCAAGAGAACTCAAGGTCTGCCCTGGAGGCTGGTAACCCTAGTGGACAGGTCAAATTCTCTTTATCCCTTCTCTTGTATGTTCTGCTGCCGTCTTTTTGTTTACCCAGAATGCTAATATTTGGGGACTTCCTTTTATCAGGCTGCCTCTTCCTGTCTTTGTGCTTTTCTTTCTAACCTCCATGACGGTAAGAGGTGCTCTCAGAATCTTTAGCTATGGCTTAGCCAGGTAGCTAAAACCCCTTCCTATAACAGTATGGATTTCTTTAACACAAAATGACATCCACTTCCTTTCTAAAGCAATGAGCCTCATATGGACTTTACACCAAAACTAGTCTCTCCTTTTTGCAAGCGCACAGCCAGCTCCAGTTAACAAAGCTAACATACACCTTTAAAGAGAATATTTTATGTATTCCACAGATTCTCAGAAGACCAGAGGTATTTTGACTTGTCCGCCTCGAATGATGAACACCAAATACCTTCTTGAGTACGGAGTATAGCATGTCTGGAGACCGTGCATGTCAATAGAACAGAACAACTTGTATTCCTTGAGGAACATTACTATGAAGGCCTGTCTGGCTTTTCTTTTAATGTTTCTGAAAACCAGAAGCAGAAAAAGGCATCATATCTTGTCCAACCAAAGCACTAGCAAATATAAAAGAAACCACAGTTCTTTCTAACTGGACATGATATATTATTTCAAAGCTGTTGTATCATTCCAGCAGCCAGAATAGTCCAGAGTAGCCTGAAATTGCCAGAGCTTGAAAACTACGCAGGGTTACCCTTGGTTAGTATTTGGATTGGAGACCGTGGTTGCTGTGGCAGAACACACCACTTTTGGCCTGCAGGCCTTATTCCTCCCTACCCTCCTAGGGGTTGAGATGTACTGACTCAGTGAAGAGTCATCCCCCTTCTTGTATGGAACAAAATCTTTGGGAGGTAACTTCCCCCCCCCTGCTTTGCTCAGCCTGCAGGTGATTCATCTCGAGGTCGTGACTCTGCTGCTCTTCTTGCATCCTTCAGTGTTCCTCCAGCATATTCCACTCCTCCTCCAGCACCCTTTGCTTCTCCTCCTGCAGTTTTCTCTTTCCTCTCAAGTCTGCAGGCCTCTCTCTTCTCACTCTGCTGCTTCTCTTAAATAATCAGTTTCTGGCTCTCTATTTCCTTCTCTGCCTGCAAACCAGGGGTCATTTCGTAGAAAAAGAGCTAGGGGAACTCATTAGCATAACTCATTAGCATATGCCACACCCCCTGACATCAGGGGCCCGGCGGTGGACCTGCAAGGCCGGCAGGAGTGCGAGGAAGCCCCACCAAGGCCCTCCCTGGCCCCAGGAAGGCAGGGGTGGGGAGAGGTGGGCAGGAAGCAATTTACCCTCCCTCTTCTCCTGCCTCCTCCTGGCTGAATGAGGGCTGGAAGCGGGGCAGCTGGAAGCAGGGGGGGCTTAATCGTGTGCCCCGCCCCCGCCCCCCGCCCCTCACCCAGGGGAACTGCGATCCCCCGCGTTCCCCCCGAAATGACCTCTGCTGCAAACTCAACCTCTCCTTCTCTAGCTCCTTAAGCTGAAGTTCATCCTGTTGACTTTCCAGCATTTAGCAAGAGAGCCATCATCTCATCAACCATCCTGGTATCATAGTCTATATTCTGCTTCTTGCATTCATCCTGCAGCTCTTGCTTTGTCATCTTAAGTATTCTCAGTGGCTCAGGTAACTCCATCCTAGCTAGTCTGATCTGACCCTACTCCCCCCCCCCAAAAAAACCCTTTTGTTTTTCTCCCTGAGCATGCACGTGCCAAATTCACAATCCCTGGCCAGTCAAGTTCTCTGTTTGTTCTTATCCCACTGTGTTGCCAAACTGTGGCAGAACATGCCTGCTCTGGTGTGCAGGCACTATTCTGCCCTGTCCTCCTAGGGGTTCCCAACTTCCTGGAGTGGCTTTTCTTCCACTTTTGGGTAGCCTGCTGCCACCACCTGCAAGGAATTTTGCAAGGAATTGCCCACTGGGAGGGACAGGACTCCCAGCTTCCTTTCCAAAATCTGAGGCCTGGCCTCTGAGTCTCATATCGCCCGGTCCTGGGTCACCATGGAGACAGTTTACTGCCTTGTGCACCCCTGGAAGAATAGCTTGACAACTGCCAGCCTTCTCCCTCCTGGTGCTCCTTTTAAACTAGTGTGTCTGAGACAGTGGAGGTCATTTCCTGCAGGAGTGCACAGGAGCAGAGCTCTGGCAGTAAAGAGCCCAGGGGGTGGGCACATGCAACAAGCCCCACCCCCTGTTTCCAGCAGCCCTCAGTCAGAGCAAGAAGCAGCCAGGTAAGCTGCAGAGCCCCCCTCCAGCCCCCTGGACCAAAGCAGTCCAGTGGCACCTTTAAGACCAAATTTTACTCAGGTACAAGCTCTCCCTCCTCTGCGAGGACAGATCTGCAAGTCCCCCCCCCCCCAATAGCTAGCAATCCAAAACAGTCCAGTGGTGCCTGAGCGGTGGGTGTTGCCTTCTGACACACTTCTGGTGATGTCAGGGGGTGTGGCATATTCAAATTAGTTATGCTAATGAGCTCCTGCACTTCTTTTTCTACGAAATGACCCCTGAATGCTGGGTCATTCGTGTGCTGGGTCTGGCTGGTCGCCACGGATACACTTCACTGAAAGCTGAATACACAGTCCAAAAGCAAGCCGAGAAACTGAGCCGAAGGTCAGAATGCCAGGAAATCAGTCAGAGTTTTCTGGAGGAGGAGGAGGAGGAGGAGGAGGAGGAGGAGGAGGAGGAAGAGGAGGAAGAGGAGGAAGAGGAGGAAGAGGAGGAAGAGGAAGAGGAAGAGGAAGAGGAAGTGGAGGAAGAGGAG
>NW_015166424.1:1561425-1577254 GCF_001447785.1 Gekko japonicus
GGAGGAGGAGGAGGAGGAGGAGGAGGAGGAGATTGGATTTATACCCCACCCTTCACTACCCAAAGGTGTCTCCGAGCAGCTTACAAACTCCTTTTTCTTCCCCTCCCCACAACAGACACCCTGCAATGTTCCCTCTAAGCTGTGGAGTCTTGTGAGCAAAAATTCTCCTTTGTGAGCTACTGGCATTAAAGTTGTAAATGAGCGATTTGGCTGCTGCATAAATTAGTTTGCTCTGGAGCCATCCTTCCTGAGTTGAGACAAAAATGTGTGAGCCGGAGGCTAAAAAACTGTGAGCTAGCTCACACTAACTCAGCTTAGAGGGAACACTGCCTGTGAGGTAGGTTGGGCTGAGAGAACTCTTGACAGAAACTGCTCTTTTTCAAGAACAGCTGTGCCAGAGTTATGGCTTGCCCAAGGTCATCCAGCCAGGTGCAAGTGAAGGAGTGGGGAATCAAACCCGGTTCTCCCAGATTAGAGTCCACGCACTTAACCACTACACCAAACTGGCTCTCTAACTCTGCAAGGAGCAGAGGCTGGCAGCAGGCACAAGGTTAGAGAACACACAGTTGCTTCCGCGCCAAGGCAGGTGAGCATGGTTGCTTATGACCAAATCCTCCCTTCCCTGGGAGGCAATCTGCAAAGACTCACAACCCCTAACGTTGCCTTTGCAACAGCTGAAGTCTGGCACTCCTCCTTCTCTCTTGCACATTCAGACGTTGGCGAGCCTTGTGTCTGGGACATTCAGGTGAGCTAGGTGGGGATTCTGGGTGTCTCCAACTGGGGGTGCTGGGCTCTGGACCAGTCCCTCCCTCTGACTGCACCTCAGTCTCTCCCTCTGGCTGCACCTCCTGTGCAGATGCTGGGGCCTCTTCTCCCTCAGGTGCTGGTAAAGGTTCCTCTTCTGGGCTGACTCCAGAGGAGGCTGGGTTGCTCCATGCTTCTTCCTCATCTGAGGAATAGTCAGCCTCAGCAGAGCCAGGACCCATGACAGCTAGCAATCTGGCAGCCCATGTAGAAGATCCACTTGACCAACTGTTGATGGCATTCATTCCAGAATTATTGTGCCAATTATTATGCTAAATGATTTCTTTCAATCCTCTCATTCTTCAATAAATCACACTGAATGGGTTTTGTGTGCACTACCTGTCACTAGCAATTGTTTGACTTTTTCTGCTGCACAAAAGAGAGACATGATAGATAATTAACAATGTGGGGAAAATTCTAATTAATAAGGTGATGTCTCAGCACCATACATGAACTGATCAATACTGGTGTCAATACCTTTCTCTGCTTTATGAGCTCTTAAAGGTCCTAAAGGCCTTAGCACTGCTGGTGTCAAAGAGCATATTTTATCTAGACAGATACATAAAATGCACCACCTGTAAAGATGCATAGGAAAGCTGTAGGAAAAATTATTTTTCATGATGTGAATGATTTCACTCATTGTACAGTCCTGTCTTCTGTGTATTCCATGGTTCATTGCAGACAGCTATTCAGAGCCTCATTTTAACGTAATTTGATGTGAAACAAGTTTATTTCCCCCCCCCTCAACTTTCAGCCAAAATTGGTTCCCAAGATGACTTAAGGAATAAGAAAACATACAATTAAAATTCAGTACAAAAATTACATATGGACGAGAGTCACAGCAGAGCTGGATCCATCCAAACACAATGGAGGAATGAATCACTAGCTACTCCCTGCTCTCCTTCTGCTGGTCTCATTGATGGTGGTTAGAAACAATGCAATTGGCAATACACTATGTTTAACAGTCATGTTGATTGGAGATGCAGTGTTGGGTTAATCTCCCTCCCTCAGTAGTGTGGTCCTGATCTATATTGGACAATCCACAGTTGCTTCTTAGGGTCAAAAGGTGCACTGGGGAGTCTGACCATGGGATTATTTTGCCACTTGTAGTTAGACCCTCAGGTAGCATAGTGGTTAAGTATAATTAAAATGAGGCTATACAGAAGTTAGAAAACTAGAAGAACTTTATTTTAACCACAAAGGTATATCAATAGGGTTGCCAAGTCCAGTGTCACACCACAGCAAGGGACTCCTGGCTGGTGGCCGAAGTGCGCGCGCGTGCCGCATGCACGTCACCCAGAAGTGACATGACGATGCCAGGCACGCTGTGGGCGGGGCCACGACCATCCGAGGGAAAACCATAGAGTTTTCCCTTGGATGACCATGGCCCCACCTCCAGCGTGCCCGGCGTTGTCACGTCACTTCCGGGTGACACACACGTTGGGGTGGGGCTCCCCTCGGGGTCCGATCAGCCGGGGGGGGGGGCTTGGCAAGCCTATATATCAAGCATTGAAATGAACTGGTAGCTAGGAAGAGCCAAACTGAACTGGAACTGGAAAGTGAAACTGCTCTTGCTAAGAAGCTGAACTAGAGCACTTTTGAATAGGACAAACTGGGGTGGACAATACATTACTTTAATGATACTGCTCATTTAGCCTATAGGTTTTGAGCAATGTCATACTAGACACAACAAAAATAGATAATCTGAATAACCAACCGGTTACTATGCTTGAGATCCCACAGGACAAGATATTACACCACTGTGTGTGTGTGTGTTAAGTGCCATCAAGTTGCTTCCGACTTATGGCAACCCTATGAATTAATGTCCCATCCACTTCCCTCCCTCAGACGCAAGATATTCCCTCTGTTTTTTTTCTCCTTATGTGGCTGAGCCACCCTAATTACCTGTTTTCTTCTTTTCTGAAGAATTCTGGCTGTCCCACCCTGTCACAGTATAATATTTTGGCCTCAGCCCAGGAACCTGAGGAAAGGAATGGGAGCCCCCTTTAACTTATATGACTCAAATGGCACTTGAGAAGTTTTTATACTCCAAATTAACAAAATATTTTATTAAACATAGAGGGGAAAGGTCAGGTGAAAAAAAAAGGTGAAATCTGTGGTAAAATTTCTGAGGTAGCTCAATAAAGATAATTCTGAGGTAAAATCAGTACATGCACAGACTTTAGTTCTTATAGGCTGTGGTCAGATGTGCCTTTAGATCTGACATGTGAAAATGCCTGATGGAGCTAAAGAGTACAATCAGATTGCAACATCTGGGAAAGGTCCCACAGTTATTGGCACCCCATGCTG
Organism: Gekko japonicus; assembly: GCF_001447785.1. Classification (NCBI taxonomy): domain Eukaryota; kingdom Metazoa; phylum Chordata; class Lepidosauria; order Squamata; family Gekkonidae; genus Gekko; species Gekko japonicus. Next base: position 1,564,540 of record NW_015166424.1, read on the forward strand.
CCCCACCATAGAAACAGTTAAAAGACACCGGGAAAGTCTGGTCCTAACACTTGCGGATGGGCCACTGATGGATTTTACCTAGTCTGATCACTCAAGCACACAGTCAGGGGGTCAGGATGGACCGCTCAGTCCATCCCAACTTGGTGCCATTTCCTCCCCCCACTTAGTAATATGTGCATAACTCATCAGTCCGTGGCGAACTCTTTGTGTGGGGGTTCAATTAATTGTTTATCCACATGCACACAAAAAGGCAAAAAAAAAAAACCCACTCACCCAAATATGCCATCTGATTGTGCAGTGATGGGCTGCGCCCACAGTGAAACGGATTATACTGGGATGTATGATTGAGCAACTTTGTGCCAAATACCAACGGCTGGAATAGGAGCTCTTCCCGACCATGCCAAATGGCACATCTGACAGCAGCCATATTTCAGGCTAATGAGAGTTTCTTAAACTCTTCAGATTTATGAAGGTCCCTGCCACACGGTAGGAAAAAACCCGGGCAAAGTGCGGCTAATCAGAGCCGCACCAAAAGAAACACGCTGCGGCAGGATCACATTGATCCCCTGAGCAGCAGCGCATTCCCTCCCCGGCATGATCAGATGCTGGGGAAAGCGACGGTGGGGAACGGGAGACTGCCGAACTGTGCATGTCTGAGCATGCGCAATTCAGCTAGGAGCCGAGGATGCGCCGGCAGAAGGACGCGCCGGCGATCCCACGGCCGGCGTTGATGCGGCCGCGCTGGAAGAACCACCTCGGTAGGTGGCGTATTTTTGCTGCGCCTTTTCGGGGGTTGGGACAGATCGGGGACGGGTGCGCACCACTTCCCAGATGTTGCGGTGAGATTGCGCCAGTTTGCTGCGCCCCCAATCCATCCCTCTCCCGGGCCAAACCTTTACGTGTGACCCCCCTCACTAAATTTCAATTTTGGTTGGTCATCCAGCCTTAAAATCTTTATGTTTTGAGAGGCTTTTGTTCCAGTGTTTTCCAAACACTCCAGCACACTTTCTTTGAGTATTCTCTGACTTTTATGGTTTCCAGAAGGCTGGTGCTCTTTCCAGTACCCAAACCCCTTCTCTTGAAACACCAGTACTCATTTTGCATTTTAAACTGACTCTTAAGGTCCCCAAAGGCAGTTTCTAAACATACCAGACCAGGGATCTTTGCACTCTTCAGAACTAACTCCCTGTTTGACTGGGTAGGGAATTTTCTTCTCTCTCTAGAAGATTTATCCCCTTTCCTTGGCCCGAATGGGAGGCTCCCACTTGTCCTTCCCAACTTTCTCCAGTTCTGTCTGTGTTAAACTGCTCTCAGTCAGGGCTGAATTCCAAAACTGTCAGTACTTGTCTCTTCTCAGCTAGGGCTGAACTCAGACTGAATTCTCCTTAACATCCAGTTCAGAAGACTTTCTCTGATCAGCTGATGCTAATCAATCAGATCTCTTGGAACAGACTGTCACTCAAGGCTCTTTGGCTCTGTGAAGAATTAACTCCTCACAGTCATTTATCTGTTTGTACAGGACTTCTAAGCTTTTAAAAGTGCAGTCTGTCACACGATCATTAACAGCCTTCCTCAGGTCCTGCAAACTGAGGGTTGTGGAATGGTTCCAGGCAAATTGGATCAAAGACCTCACCTATTTGGATTTTTTCCCGATTGTTGTAGCAGTGTGGATCCGGGCAGCAGATCTCACTGACCATACTGTCCACTTCTGGTGTGACAATCTGTCCACAGTGCATGTAAACAATTCATTGACATCCAAGTCTCCTAGGGTCATGGCGCTGGTTAGGGCATTCACACTCCTTTGTTTACAGAACAACATATTGTTTTAAGGCCAGGTGCATCCTGGGGGTCAGTAATGGAGTTACTGATGTTCTCTCCCAAAAACTGATGGAGAGGTTCTGTCAGCTGGCTCCAGAAGCCAACCAGTTCCTGGTGCAGATGCTGGTGGAATTATGGCTGAGGCCGACAGGGTGATCAGGTTAGCCCTTGCCCCTTCACCTCGGAGAGCATATAGGAGGGCGTGTCAGCAGTTTGTGTCCTTTAGGCAGGAAGCTGGTCTGCAACAGGTTTGGCCCATCCCAGTGTCTCAGTTGATGCAGTTTTTTGTGTGTCTGAAAGGTAAGGGCCTGACAGTACGTTCCATTATGGGCAAGCTGTCATCCCTTGCCTATGCCAGTAGGGCTGCCGGGCACGATGAGAAGATGGGTGATTTCTGCATATGGAAAATGCTTGAAGGCTGGTCACAAGAGGGTGGCAAGAATGTAGACACTCAGGAACCTTTGACACCTGCAGTGCTCCAGGGCCTCAGGACACAGTGGTCTAGGCTTTGTGCAGATGAATACGAGGCCTCTCTTCCATGCTGCATCCCTAGGCGCCTTTTTTGGTGCACTGAGGATTAGTGAGCTTGTGTCCAGTTCACACTGAGATACATCTGACCGGGCCCTTTGCTGGCGGGATGTTCACATGCTGGATTCCAGCATGAGGCTCACACTCTGGCAGTCAAAGACTGACCAACTTGGCAAGGGCTCTGTTATTCATTTAGACCTTTGCTCCAAAGTGGATTTGTGTCCAGTGTTGACTTTATGCTGGTACTTGATCCTTCGCGGGGAGGGTAACAGCATTTTGTTCCTGCACAGAGATGGCACCCCCCTCACTAAATTTCAATTTTGATTGGTCATCCAGAAAGCACTTGCACAGTTGGGCTTCCAAATTGGGGCTGTGTCCATGGCAGCGGCCACGGGGTATTCTAATACTGAGATTCAGCCAATAGGTCACTGTAAATCCCATTGTTACAAGTGTTATGCATGTGCTTGCAAAGTTTAATGTTACAGTTAAGTTACTAATGGAGTTCTCATTTCAGGTGCTGACGGCCACTAGGCAAGATGAGGAGTAACCATCTGCGGCCACAGCATGGTTTTTTGGACTGCTTACTGGGCCAAGAGGACACCCATTTGTTCTCAATTGGGCCTTAGTGAGTGGGCTGTTGTCGAATGGATGGGAAGGAGGGGCATGAGATGGCCTGCAATCTTTCCCCTGTTATTTGAAGAGAGGTGGGGGCCGCCTCCACACATTATGGCCAGGGACCAGCCTACCTAAGGGACCGCCTTGCCCCACATGTTCCCCCAAGGGCACTACGGTCAGGGACTCAACATCTACTGGCTGTTCCAGGTCCCCGTTCTATTAGACTCAGCATGACCAGGTGTCAGGTATGTTGTGGCTTGGGAGACCCTAGATGCCTCAACCATGTGAGGCGTAAAGCTAACCGCCAGATGAGGAAGGCTTTGGAGGGTGTTTTGTGGCACCTTTTGCTGCACCCATGCCTACAGGTGGAGTTGCAGGACCTGTATTGGGTTGACAGGGTGCATTTATCAAACAAGGGTAATGATTTGTTTTTAGAAGACCTGTGGCAAGGGGTTAGGGCAGCTTTGGACTGCCAGGTGGCTGCAATTGCCAAAGCAGAGGATTGACTTCAGCAGTGGCAGGGTAGAGCAGGTAAGAAAGCAAAACCAGTGAGCACCTTAAGGCATTTCCCCATTTGGGAACAAGGTGGTCATCAGGGTGGCCTTCAGGTTTTTACAGCCCAGGGTGGGGAGTGATGATCACCTCTGGGAATCTCTTGGATAGGCTCCTCCCTGCAAGTTGTTCGGCTTCAGGGGTAGGCACTCCTGGGTGGCAACCAGTTTGCTGGGTTGCTGGTCATGAGCCAGACTGGTGGCTCAAGACCGAGACTGATGATATGCCCCATGATGGGCAAGGAGGTTGGTCAGAGAGTGACACCCACCTTGCTTGTTCTACACCCGCTTAGTTTTTCCCTTGCAGCTCAGTTTATATTTCTTCTAAATAGTTAATAAAGTGGCCCTTGTTTGATTCCAAACTGGTGTCTGTCTGGTTATTCTGACTGGGGGGGGGGGAATACTTTTTTACACTATGATTTATTAAAATGTTGAATTTGCTGCCAGAGGATGTAGTGATGTCCACAGGCACAGACAGCTTTAAAAGGGGAGTAGACAGATTAATGGAGGAGAGGTCTATCAGTGGCGAATAACCGTGGTGATTAATGGGAATCTCCACATTCAGATGCAGTAAGCCTTTTAATACCAGTACCAGTACTGGCTGTGGGGAAGAGGACAGTGAAAACAACCAAAAGAGAATTGCTAAAACCTTTTTGAGTTTTGTTCATTATGTTGAAGGACAATCAGTTTCCATTTAGCAACCAAATAAAACAGTACTTATGCATCAGAAAAGACACAAAAAATTACCTTTTTAGGAGGAAGGTTTACAAGGATCAATAAATCCATGAAATGCTAGGCATTGGATTAAGGGGACAGGAGTTACTTCTTTCCCAGAACAGGGTCTGGTGTCAGGTAGGCCTCTGGATGTTCTAGCTGTCATGGGTGTGAGGGGAGACTCTGGAATTTTAATTTTAACTTCTGCTGTATTCCAAGTTTTTCTTTTTTCTTTTTTCTATGTAACTGAAGCTTTTGACCTTGAGTGTCTGGTGCACTTTTCTACTGAGAATAATTGCCTGTTACTTTGGCAGGTTTCTACCTGGCCTCTGATTGGACCCGATCCATCAGGGGACCCTCTTGAATAATGTATATCTGCTTGCTTCGCATGCTTTAGGCCAGGTCTAACACTAAAAGTGTTAAGATATCTGCATTCTCTCAATATCTCAATAAACTTTACTTCTTTGAATGAAAGCTGTTGGGAACTGATTGTTGCAGGAATCTGACATCTGGATTTTTCCCGTCTTTTTTCAAAGGATGTATAAAATAAGTTGCATTCTTCTGCTTGCTTAGTAATATATTGGGAACTGCTTTTCTGCATTGGACAAGGGCTACCAGTCTAGAAAAACTACCCTATTTTAGACTATCTCTCCCTATAATATAATTCTGTAAGACACAAAGTCACGTAATGTGCACCTACAGTGTATGGACGCCTCGCCTGTCTGTCAACGGCTTGCCCACGTCCCATTGGCCACGTCGTCTGAGTCCCACCTCAGACACCGCTTCAAGCGACCTGCGCGGAATCTTCCCAGCGGCTAGAGGCGGCAGGTGGCTGCCACGGGTGCCGGGCTAAGGCCGGCGGCCGGCTGGGGCACGGCGGAGGAGGCGGCCGACGTGCGGAGGGGTGGCTGGAGGTGACCGTCGGCAGCGACGGCCTGCGTGGGATCTTCCCGGGGGCTCAAGGCGACGGCCGCCTGGATGAGGCCAGAGAGGGGGAGGATGCCAGCACAGTGCAGAGGGGTGGCTGGAGCCGACGGGCGGCTGCGACGGTCAGAGCAGAGAGGGGGAGGAGGTGAGCGCCGTGCGGGGAACAGCCGAGAGCCGCGAGTGGCTGGAGACGACAGCCGCCAGCCTAAGACCGGCGGCCGCCTGGGTCAGGGCGGAGAGTGGGAGGAGGCAACGGGGGGGGGCTAGCCGCCCGTTGTATCGCCCTGCTCAACGGGCCTTGCTCCCTAGTTTTATTTATGTTGCCAATTTTTGCTAATTTATTTCCTGAAAACCATCAGTGTAACAGTGCTGAACATATGATGTTAACTGCAACGTACCAAATCAGGATCGCTATGGCTCCTTTTCCTCTCTGTGTTTAGAAAGGAAGCTGTACAGTTCTAATTAATTAAAGGAGATATCCACAGCTACCACCTAACGTCATTGTTAAAATACTGCAGTTTTAAAGAACTGTCCTTGAGAAAAATCAAGCCGTTAATTAACATGGCATGTTTTTCAGCATATGGAAAAGAAAGTAAAAACAGAGAGACACTGTTGGTATTTATGGAATATTTTCTACCTTGATGTCAGTCGGTGTTCACTGAAATGGATTTCTGAGTTTGTACTACACTCAGGTCAGACCTTTTACAGTTAGAATTACAACACAGGGTCATTAGACCAGGTAATTATTCAAGCTTGAAATATATAGCTTAGGGTATCAGGCATGGTTTGGTAACCAATGAGAGAATGGAGGGCATGGGCACGGGGACTGCCATTATGATGGTGTGACATTACTTCCTGGAAAAACCTCCCATATGCCCCCTCCAGTATTACCATTTAATTTCTAGTGTTTCCTAGAGAGGACTGATATCCCTTCTGGGTTTTCCCTGGAAGTGATGTCATGCCATAGGCCCAATGGGCATTTTTGTTTATTTTTCTCCTGATGCTGCACAGAGCAGTAGTGGGAAATGGGAGCTGGAGGCAGGAGAGCCCCATCCCACTGGAGCACGGTAGCCCTAGTATGTCTTGTCCTTGTGACTAGTTGTAATAGATTTTGTAGTGGATGCATACAAATGACTTCATGAAGTCATGAGCTGCTATGTCTAAATGGATGGAATCTGGATCTGAGAACTGTAAAAATGTTAAACAAGAGTGATTTATTACAGTAGGCAACCAGACAATTGTTGTATTGTTTGCATCTCTCCGGGGCTGCAAGATCAAGGGCTACTAAGGGCATGGCAGTGACAAAGATCCTACTCAGAAGGTCAACTGCATTGTTTGAGTACTCAATAAGCACATATAGACATTAGTTCAGAGTTTCTGCACACAGCTGAAAGATGATCAACTGCTGGTAGAATAATAACAGGGAGGAACAGCACAGACTCTTTTCGCCATTGTAAGAGGCAATCTGCACAGGCAGAAGGAATCTGATTTGACTCGGAAGAGAGTCTGCAGAAAGAATGGGCTCTACAAACATTTGTGGGGAGGGCTAGGCTTAAGTGGCAGTCAACATTTCAGTAGACCTCTTTAGTGTTTCTAAAGGACTGAGAAATCTATGACCTTCATCTCCAAACCACAGTGCTTTCACTTGCTGTGACCCTTCTGGCCAGTGACTGCTTCATGTATCAGACACAGCAAACTGTGTTTGCCACTGAGTTCATATTCACAGGAGAACCATGAACTGTCCCCTCTGCATGAGAAACAGAAATATTTTGAAGTGGCTCTCAAAGGTGCAATATAGATTACTTTGATGAAAATAGTAAAACAGAAAGTAAAGAGATCATTCCTGTTCTGCTCTAAGTAAAAGATGAGACGCCTGTCCCAGCCTGGTAAGTGTCTGATATCACCCCACTGTAGGGATGCCAGGTGGGGGTGGGGAAATCCCCAAATTTTGCAGGCTCCTGACCACTGCCAGCCAGCTGGCCAGCAGGGAAACCCTACCCGAAGCCTTGTCCCCAAAAGTGACCACCCGCAGCAACCCCTCTCCCTCACCTCCTGCAAGATTTAAAAAGCCCTCCAGCTGATCAGTGGGACCATGTGGCCCGCTGATCAGCTGGAGGGCCTTTTAAATCTTGCAGGAGGGGAGGGAGGGGGAGGCTGCCAGCCACACACCTAAACCCCAAGTGGCGAATTTCAGGTGCGCACAGCCCCCTGCTTTCAAAAGCCTTTAAAGGGAAAGTTCCCTTTAAATGGTTCTTTCAAGTCAGCGCCGAGGGCACCTTTCATGGGGCTGCATCCCCAATGTGTTGACATCACTTCTGTGTGATGTCATCCCATTGGGGACATCCCCTACCCCTCCAGAAATGCCCCTCAAAGTCCCCTGCCAGAGAGGAGGCAGGACCTGGCAACCATGCTCCAATGACATTTCCAAATGTCTGAATTTTGTGTTTGGATTTTAAAGACAAACTGAACAGAAAACCATAAGAGCAAGACAGTATTTATTCAAGGAGGATCATGAACAGTTGTTTTCAGTATCAACAATATGTGAATGGTTAAAACCTTGCACTGGCATGACTATACATTGAAAACGCTGAAATGTGCTGTATCACAACACTGCTGTGGATATGAATTAATGCAGTCTCTGAAGGGCTGTGGAAGCTTCCTTTAAAGCAAAAATATCAGTAGCATCTGGAGCTGTTGGTTTAAAACAGGAGAAGGTGACAGAATGAGGACATAAAAACATAAAGCTAAAGAGAACAGTTGCACTAGTAGCAAAATATCTGCATGCATCTTAGGCTTGTTTAAAAGGCTATAGATTACCTGAAACAAGTTTTAGTCTGTATGTTGTCGAATTTGAATTTTTATAGGACTTGCTTGCTCCAGTTTGGCAGGGGATATATATATATATGGCAAACAAAATAAAGGCTATACGCTTCCTTGTATTGTGGTATTCAGCTTAATTCATAACTCAGTTTCCTGAAGTTCCAAGCTGTGCCCACTTACATTCATGTTAAATTACCCTTATGCAAAACAGGAGACAATGGATTTCCCATAGAATTCAATTTTTTAAACTATCACCACATAATTTGAACCAAAATTGTAGCTCTGCCTGTATATATAATCCTGAATGTTCTTCCCAATGACTACTGGGGAATTACACAGCTTTAAGGTTGATAATGAAGAAATTGAAATTGTTCAAGACTTCCCCATTACTATGTAATGAGAGCCAATTTGAGAGCCAATTTGGTTTGAGAGCCAGTTTGGTGTAGTGGTTAAGTGCGGGGACTCTAATCTGGGAGAACCGGGTTTGATTCCCCACTCCTCCACTTGCACCTGCTGATGTGACCTTGGGTCAGTCACAAGCTCTGGCACAGAGGTTCCTGAAAGAGCAGTTTGTGTTGGAGTTCTCTCAGCCCCACCCACCTCACAGGGTGTCTGTTGTGGGGAGGGGAAGGGAAAGGAGTTTGTAAGCCGCTCTGAGACTCCAAGTGAAGGGCGGTGTATAAATCCAATCTCTTCTCTTCTTCTCTTCTATGTATGATGCGAAAGTTTGACAACGAAGAAAGTGGAGAGAAAGAAAGTTGTTGCCTGCCCATTTTATTAACACATTAAACATGGGTTGCATTGTGCTTGCAAGAAAGGTTCCTGACAGGGAAGACCCACCCAAGCTCAGAGCCCAGTCCGGAATCCTTCTGGACCTTACTCATCATGGCCCACATGCCAATGTGTACAGGGGATGGAGGGGCCCATTCCCTACCCATGACTGCTAAGCCTTAAAGTGTTATGTGTCCTCCCAAGAGGCCCCCAACTGCACCACCCAGACTGCCAAGCCTATAGGTACCCAGTTTAAGGACCCCCTATCGCTGATATCTTGGGGTCCTTGCTATCTCAAAAAAACCCCAACCCATACTTTTTCTGCCTTCCCAGTTAGGGCCTAACCAGTTTTACCAGGCCTATTTATAGCTCACCCCCTCAGACCATGAAGAGCAGGCAAAAAAAAGGCCCCCCTCACGGCCAATTCGAGTGAGGCTCAAAAAAATTCTTGCTCAGCCCAGAACCCAGTGACTAGCTAGTCCCACATGGTCACAAAAGAGGGCAGGTGGGTGGGGAGCTCACACTGAGCTGAACTGGCATGGGAGCTGGGATAGGTTCCCCCATGCTCGTGATTCACTCTGAGGAGGTAGGGGTGGGCAAATGCCAACACCTGCTCCACAGGCCAGTGCCAGTCATTCATTTGAAATGTGATTTTAGAGGAGATCTATATGGATACTATGGACTGCCAAAAAGACAAATAACTGGGTTCTAGCTGAAATCAAGCATGAACCCTCCCTAAAAGTGAAAATGACTAAACTGAGGCTCTTGTACTTTGGTCATATTATGAGAAGATGAGAGTCATTGTTATTTTAGTAATGACTTTTATGTGACTTTGTAACCCACCCTAAGCCCATTTGTGGGGAGGATGGGATAGAAATCAAAGTAATTAATAAAGAGGAGGAGGAGGAGGAGGAGGAGATTGGATTTATACCCTGCCCTTCACTTGGAGTCTCAGAGTGGCTTACAATCTCCTTTCCCTTCCCCTCCCCACAACAGACGCCCTGTGAGGTAGGTGGGGCTGAGAGAGCTCTTTCGAGGACTGCTCTTGAGAGAACAGCTCTGAGAGAACTTGTGACTGACGCAAGGTTACACCAGCAGTTGGTTCACCCAGATGAGAGTGTGCGCTCTTAACCACTGCACCAAAATAAAAGACAATAATGCTAGGAAAAGATGATGGCAGCAGGAACAGAGGAAGATCCAAGATGAGATGGATTGACTCAATCAAGGAAGCCACGGCCCTTAGTTTGCAAGACCTGAGCAAGGCTGTTAATGACAAGACATTTTGGAAGTCATTAATTCATATGGTTGCCCTAGATCAGAAGCAACTTGACAGCACGTAACATGCACGCATACAGAGGAACCTGGGGGAACTGAAGGTTTGCAAAAAATATCCCCAAACAAAAATGTGAGCTTTATTTTTAAAAGTTGATTATAGAATGTAATGAGTCTTCAGAAAGAACTTACAGGAAAAAATGATCTTGCGTTGTGATATTTCAGCTGCCATTTTGAGCGTTGCCTAGTGGCACCATAAACATTGCTGAAATAGTGGCAGGAACCACAGCTGCTGGTGGGAGTGAGCGGAAAGCAAAGACAGGAGGGGCAAGGAAAGAAGCAGCAGTGACAAAGGGGAAAGCAGTAGTAGCAGCAGGAGGAGACAGTAGCAAGGAAAGAAGTAGGTGGTAGTGGGAGGAGGGGCAGTGGAGGACAGCTGGACAAGTGGCCATGGCAAGACAGAAGGAAGTTGGGACCAGTGTAAGGATGGGATTTCGCCTCTCCTGCAAACTCTTCATGGGCACCGTGTGTGTCCTTTCTGAGTTCTGATCAGAAATTGTTAAGTCGCTCGCTTAACAAAGAAGTCGGAGAGTGATTCAGCAAGAACACAGCTTTATTCTTCAACCCGAACACAACTCCAACATGGATTAACATCTGGTAGCCAGAACAGAACAGTTCAGCTTTTACATTGCAGTTGTCCTGCTTTTAAAGTCTCCCGGCTAATGTAGCCACACCCACTGTACAAATACCAACCAATACAGTTGTTCATATAAGGACCAATCATGGACGTTCCCGCTCAGGGAGCTTTCTGTAAGGTGATTGGCTAGGTGCTTCCTGGGCTAGCAATGTGATTGGATGGATTTGGATCCTAGCCCAGGACGAAGCTCAACATGGCAAGTCAATTAGATGTTTCACATACATCATGCATTCAATGGCAGCTATTGAATACATTACAGAAATTATGTTAACCATGCTGAAATTTGTTGAAGCTCCCTGGGATCTTTCTCACCATATACCATACCAAGTACTTCTTTCATATCTAAAGCTACTTATTTTCACTAGTATATATCACAGTCACTAAGCCAAGCAGTATAGATGCAGCCACTACAACTTCCTGACCAGAACGCAATGGAACCAACATGAAAAATACGTAAAAGGCAAAGGCCCTGAAAGCTGAGATCACTGGTGCATTTTCAAAATAGACGCCCAGGTCTAAGGTGAATCTGAAGAGCAAGCAGGACTGACTGAAATCCCATTTATATTTCCATGGTAATTGTTAAGGAGCGGTAACAAGAAGCTATTTCCCACAGACTATTATTAACTGCATACAGCATGCCCATCAGTGACCTGGCCATTATGCAAGCTGAGAAAGATGCAATCAGTCTTCTGGAACATCTAAGGGAAGCCAATAGCAGTAGCACTGGCAAGTTCATTAGCATACAACGGAGGAGTACAGAGCTGGCCAGAGGAGGGAGATAGATTTTTTGAGAGGCACACAGATTGAGTCACTCAAGGAGGGGGGAGAGTGAATCGAGAGCAGCAGTAGGTTTTGAGGGAGTGAGAAAGATACTCTCTGACTCCCCCCTCCCCCAAGTCTTTAGCGGTTGCTCACTGCCAGTCCCTGGCACTATCCGCGAACAGGCCCCATGGTGGCAGGCTGGACCTTGTTGCTCTTAAAAACTGTCTATGATTTTAAAATGTTCTCTCTCTTCACTAAAGTAGAAAATGGATGTTTGCTTCTCAGATTGGGAGGCAATTGAAGAGTGGCAGCAAAACTTGTCATAGAATATAATTTCACATTCTTTCCCCCGACTAATGAAGCTATACCTGTCACAAAAAGAACCTGAAGTTGCAGTTAACGCTGAGCTGATTTCAAATGTCTGTAGAATGTGCATTCAACATGATGAACAGGTGCTGAAGAACATAACATGAAAGAATTAACTCTGAAGGAACATCTTACGCCTGCGGTTGTCACGGCTTGCTACATTCAGCAGCTATATTTGCTTGGGCCCTACTCTGCAAAGAAAGATGACATATATATATAGGGGGAGAGAGAGAGAGAGGGAGAGAGAGAGGGAGAGAGAGAGGGAGAGAGAGAGAGAGAGAGAGAGAGAGAAATAGAGAAAGAGAGTGTTAAGTCCGCACTTAACAAAGTAGTCAGAGAGTGATTTCAGAAAACTCAGGTTTATTCAGCTCTTCAATCGACTTCTTCTGACACGGTACAACTCTTGATAGCCCGAACATTTGTCATCTGACAACTTCACATTTCATTGCAGCTAGTTCGGTATTTAAACACTTCGGGCTAATGTAGCCACACCTACTGTACATTAAACCAACCTATCAGGTTGTGTGCATGAACGACCAATCATAAGCGGTCCCGCTTACAAACATTCAAATCTGATTGGCCACAATACTTTTCGGCGCGAATCCCTGCCGAAGCTTGAAGCTTTGCATGGCTTCTCTATGGGAGGATTTACATACCTCCTACTGCATTCAAGCAGCATCTGAATACATTACAAATCCCTCCCCCCTAAGCAAAAACAACTACGAACAATCATAATCGCTCAGGTAGGAAGGTGCTCGTCTCGTTCTCTGAGACCGTCTCGGTGGACTCGGCTCAGGGCTCAATTCCGTCAGTGGCACTTCGGTTGGCTCTGGGACCTCAGAGCCAGGAACACTTCCATCCGTTACACCTAGTT
>NW_015166424.1:1577341-1577481 GCF_001447785.1 Gekko japonicus
GTCTCGGAAGGTCCTCGGGGTCTATTGACTCAGTTGGCAACGCGTTGGGTCGGTCAGTCGCCCACCGTTGCCTCAACTGGTCTACGTGCCTACGCCACTTGCGACCATCAGCAAGTCGTACCACATACATTCTGGACCCA
>NW_015166424.1:1580128-1580285 GCF_001447785.1 Gekko japonicus
AACGTCCTTGGTCCAGCAGCTTTCTCTGGGGTGCTTGCCGCCACAGCCGGTGCAAGGAGGAGTGGGCGAAGTCCTCACTTGGGTCTGCTGGTTCGTAGGGCCTTTCACAGCGCAGACGTCTTCAGCCGCGCTCTCACGCTCTCCCTCGGACCCCTGG
>NW_015166424.1:1580384-1580579 GCF_001447785.1 Gekko japonicus
ATGCCACACACCAGCCGGTCTCGCAGGGCCTCCTCTACGTCGGCGAAGTTACAAGGTCTGGCCGCTTTACGTAGAGCCGCTACAAAATCGGACACGGTCTCGTTGGGCGCCTGGTTCCTCTTGAAGAACGCGTGCCGGCTTGCAATCTCCGATGGTTGCGGTGAGAAGTGTGCCTTCAACTTTGAACGGCACTGT
>NW_015166424.1:1580748-1581324 GCF_001447785.1 Gekko japonicus
CAGGTAGGCGTCCCAGTCCTCGGTCGCTGGTTCGAATGCCTCGAACTTCGGGCTATTGGCCATAGCTGCGATCGCTGCCACCGGTGCTGGTGGTGCCTGTCGCTGCTCTGCCACGGCGAGCTGCTGCTCTTGGTTGTCCGTCGTTGGTTCGGGACCAGCGAGGCTGCCTACCCGCTCCTGGATCCCATCCTCGTCGCCAATTGTTAAGTCCGTGCTTAACAATAATAGTCAGAGAGTGATTCAGCAAAACTCAAGTTTATTCAGCTCTTCAATCGACTTCTTCTGACACGGTACAACTCCTCATAGCCCGAACAGCTTGTCCATTCCTGAACATTTGTCATCTGACAACTTCACATTTCATTGCAGCTAGTTCGGTATTTAAACACTTCGGGCTAATGTAGCCACACCTACTGTACATTAAACTAACCTATCAGGTTGTGTGCATGAACGACCAATCATAAGCGGTCCCGCTTCAACACATTCAAATCTAATTGGCCACAATGCTTTTCGGCGCGAATCCCTGCCGAAGCTTGAAGCTTTGCATGGCTTCTCTATGGGAGGATTCACATACCTCCT
>NW_015166424.1:1581397-1611292 GCF_001447785.1 Gekko japonicus
AGAGAGAGAGAGAGAGAGAGAGAGAGAGAGAGAGAGAGAGAGAAAGAAAGAGAACAAGAGCAGGCATAAAGTGCATTCTGCTTATCAGAAAATTATTTGTGCTGCATTTTGAACACATGATGAAGTGCAAATGTTTATATGTTGCACCCCAGAGCTCTGATTGGCTGTCACGGTTCTCATAAATGCTTGTCTTTCTCCCCTACCCTCATCACACACATTCAATCTAGCAGGGGTCATTTCGTAGAAAAAGAGTTAGGGGAACTCATTAGCATAACTCATTAGCATATGCCACACCCCCTGACATCAGGGGCCTGGCGGTGGACCTGCAAGGCCAGCGGGAGTGCGAGGAAGCCCCGCCAAGGCCCTCCCTGGCCCCAGGCAGGCAGGGGTGGGGAGAGGCGGGGAGGAAGCAACTTACCCTCCCTCTTCTCATGCCTCCTCCTGGCTGAATGAGGGCTGGAAGCGGGGCGGCCAGAAGCAGGGGGCGGGGCTTCGTCATGTGCCCCGCCCCCCTGCACCTCACCCGGGGGAACTGCGTTCCCCCGCGTTCCCCCCCGAAATGACCTCTGCAATCTAGTATATGTCTTTACTGTAGGAAATGCCCCCTCAATGTCATTTTGTAGGCATTGTGTGCTTGCTCTCAATAATCTGCACCAGTCATCGCTCAGAGCTGTAGCTGATGTGAAAAGCCAGACAGCAGACCAGCATGATCACTGCCGAAACTGTGCCACTGCTGTTTACACTAGGTTCAGAAATAAAAAGTTCTCCACGTGCCATGCTGTTTCATGTTTTCATAGGATAACCTCTTTGAGGTTCTTGCTGTATGAATACATAGTATGAAAAGGATCAGCAGAGCTTCGGTGTTTACATTAGAGTCATGGGAACAACATAATCTCTGACACTTCTGCACTTCCCAGGAACTGTTTATGAGAACTGCCTAGAAGATCCAGGGCAAGTTTAAACTGGTGCAATCAATAATATAGTACTTATCACAGTCCAGTTTCTCTTTGGTGACTAACCCCTCCTGTGTCCTTTAGATGGAAACAACAGCTAGCTACTTCCCAAAGCAATGTGTGTTTTCTTGAATCATGGTGCTTCAAAACTGGGAGTCAATGCCATAAAGTATGCTGCTGAAAGATGTAGCTTTCTCACTTTCAAAATCAGCTTCTCAGGGTGTAATGTACTGCCGCCATTACCACGTGTAATGCAGTCAAGCCTGACATGCCCGGACTTGCCCGGGCTGGCCAGGCAATATTCCTCCGTAGCTTCAGTTGAAAGACAAAGGATCCGAAGGATCCTAGCCGGCCCAATCAGAGGGCCAGCTTCCCAGCCGGGAGACCAATGGTCGCCCGGTTACTGTAAATAGCCTATCCGGAGTAGGGGTTGTGTTTAGGTGTGCTTGGTGGCGGGTTTTCTGAACGCATATAAACCAGCCTGCGAGCTGGTTTCCTTGTCTTTGTTCTTCACTAATAAAAGTACTCGTGCTGAAATCACTCCACGTTCTGAGTACTTTTCACAGGGATGACTCACAACACCATGTTCTCAGTAAATTTCTGCAATCTGAGACAATGACTCCCTCCCCCCATTTTGTTTGCCATACCAATGCATGGAATTAGAAATGGCAGATGGGGGAATAAATATACTAACAGAATTGTGATTATTAAGGGGGGGAGAATGAGCAGTGGAGAAAGGAGTCAGTAGCAGTCCCCAACAGCAAAAACCCGATGACCCTTTATTAAATGTGTAGTTAAAACAGGCAAGCAATAGCAGTTACAATTCTGTGGAACCATGCATGCTCAAAAGCAGAAAAGCAGAACAATTAGGCCAGAGATATTAGACCATCTTTTTAAATGAAATTTAAAAATTGTATGCACATGAGAGTATGAACAATAAGATCTTTACTGAAGGGTATAAAGATGAACAAATATATCAAAACAAGTCATCAGGAATCTGAAGAAGTGAGCATTGACTCACGAAAGCTCATACCCAACCACAAATTCTGTTCGTCTTTAAGGTGCTACTGGACTGTTACTCTTTTCTACCACATTTTGAGAACAGCAGCACTGGGATGTGTGAGAGTTTTCCCACCAAAAATATTTTAGTGCCTGCTAGGTGGACCACTCTTCTGATCCAGGAGGGTGCTTCTTATGTTCTTATTGGAGGCTGACAAAATCAGCAGTGAGAACTAAAAATCACATAAAACCACAAAACAAAACCATAGAGTACCAATTTATGGCCGCGGTCACACGGAGCATTAGGCACGCAAGAGGGACGGAAGAGAGGCGGAGTTTCCAGGCGCGATCTCACCGCAACATCTGGGGAGCGTAGAGCTCCCGTGGCTGACCCGTGGCTACCGTCCGAAGACGCGCAGTAGAAAACTAGTACCTCCGAGGTACTAGTTTCCGGGAACTGCGCAGCAAGGGCAGGCGCCTGATCGCGTCCCTGCCGGGTTCCGTGGCATCCGGCGCCCGCCGGGTGGTTCCCCCCATGCCTCCCGAAGCACCCAACAGCGCATGCGCACGACGGCGCCCGGCATCGTCAGGGTCAAGGGAGGGCCATGGGGGGCTGCGCGGCAGCGGCCAGGCAGAGAGTGGGCCGCGTGTTCTGGGGGAAGGGAGGGCAGGCGGGCAGGCGGGATGCTGGTGGGGAGGGGGATCCGGCGGGTTACTCCCCCTCCCCTCCCCTCCTTGTGAGCGGCCCACGGACCCTGCCCAGAGTGGGCTGTGCACGGCCTTCCCAGAGGGGGCGGCTCGTTCCATCCCCTTCCCATCGGCCGGATGCTCTCGCTGGAGGTGCGAATGCACGTGTGATGGGCACCTCCACCTTATCCACGGGACCTCGCCGGAACCTCGCCGGGACGTCTGATCCCACTGCCGTGAGGTATGTTGCCCCGGGGCAAATAGCCACGCCCCCCCCCCGCAGTTTCCTGCCGGTGTGACCGCAGCCTCAAATATGGTAAATTTTAAAACACAGAAACAGAAAGCAACCAAGGGCTCCCCAAAGAGCTCCTCCTCCTCTTCAAAAGGAATGTTTAATCAAAATTATTTTCACACTCTCTAAAAGAGATAAGAGAGGGTGCCAGGCGGACTGATCAGAATCTAGGTGCTGCTGCGCAACTGTTAGTGGCTACTACCCGTGTAATTTCTGAAGGTGGGATTTCCTGGAGCAGGGCTCTGATGATGTTCACAGTATTCAAGTATGCTCATACTTGAATACCTTTAAGATATTCCAGTTTAACACCATTTAGGGCTTTAAAGGTGAACATCAAATATTTTAAATGTGCCTAGGAACCAAGGGGAATCCAGTAATGTTCTTGAATCACCGATGCAATATATCCATTGCACCAAGTTCCAGATAACAACCTGACAGCCGTGTTCTGGACCAGCAAAGCAGCATGATTAAGCTGCTGCAGAGACATTTAAAGTTTTTTCTATTTTTGTTTACTTGTCCATAATCATGTTATCTATTATCTCCTAAGCAGAAAATAACCATTTCCCACTTTTTGATGTCTGCTAAGGATTTACACACTGAAGAGCCATATTAAGACTAAACTGATCAACATGCTATCTTGTGGCCTGTTCCTGTGATGCACAGTCTCTTCCCTACATATTCTGCAGACTGTCAGTCAAAAACCCTTAGAGCACAGGTGGCAGTATCCACCAGCTTCACGTCTTTGTCAAGTTCCCATTGCTGCTCTCTATTCTTCACATTTCACATCCACTTAACACTGGAAGTTCATTTACATAAGCAGGGAGATGAGAAGCCTGTGAGAGAAACAATTTCAAAAATCTGGCATTCTGCCCAACAGGTGCAATGAACAAACTGCCTTCAAATCCATCTAACAAAATATGGCATTAGATACAAGAAACTAGCTACTTCTCACAGTCGGAAACACTTACATAAAAAGGAAGCCAGCACACCCTCTCAACTGATTAGAAATCTTGGCTATCAGCATACCATGCCAGCCAACAGGCAGGAAATGCTGAGGGAAAATCCTGAAGTTGTACATCTTTGATTGTGTGTGTAATAGCACCTCCAGGGTAGTTAATTTGCAGGCTATTTTGTCCATCTTAGGTTAAGGACTTAAAGGTTCCCTTGGAGTAACAAGAATTTTAAGACACAGTATTATAGCAAGGGTAATGAATACAATATGAGCAATGGCCAGGCTACTCTGGGGACTGGAATCTTTAAAAGAGTCACATTGTTAACAGCAAAATACATTACAAAGGGCATGAAGCAATTATATTATTAATTAAATATAATATTCATTCTGTGTTTGTTTTTTTAATGCTAGAGTAGAAGCTGTTAACCTTTATGATTTATATTATTATTACATTTTACTTTGCAGGCCACCTTGAGCAAGTCCTCTGGGAGGTGCCATAGAAATTTTCTAAATAAATTAGTTAATAACACACCTACTCAGGAGGGCATGTATACCCGCTCAAGCAGCTCTTGCTCATCTGCTAACAGACTTCCACTGGAAACATTTGGTTTCCTGAGTTCTGGATTCCTAGTTTGATAAAGAGTGCTAAATTAGAACACAATCTTCGGATCCCGTTTGAACATTATGTCAGGGCTGTGTAATAGGAAATAAAGAATGGGAATTGTTATATCTAGGCTTTACATCAAGAATATTTAAAGCCATTGTGGTGGTGTGGTTATAGTACGACACTCTCTGTCCAAGGAGATGTAGATTCAAATCTCTGATTGTAAAGAAACTTACTTGGTTAATTATTTAATTTTAATCGTTAATTCTTGGCATAACTTCATATGATTGTTCTCCATTTTATCATGATAAGGGGAGAAGCATATATGATGGCTTGAGCTCCTTCATGGGGAAAAATGGGATGAAATATAATAAAGAAAATTATACTTTCTCAAATAAATTTATCTGAAGATCAACTAAGGTCATTAAAAGAAGAACAAGCATAACCACACATTTAAATAGACCTATACTTTAAGTTAACAGTACCACATGTACTATAGGAGCTGCGGTGGCTCAAGTGGTTAAGACACTGAACTGCAGGCTGTGGAAGGTCAGTAGTTCAGCAGTTCGAGACCCGGGTGCCGCATGATGGAGTGAGCTCCCATCTCTAGTTCCAGCTCCTGCCAACCTAGCAGTTCGAAAGCAAGAAATGCAAGTAGATAAATAGGTACCACTTAGGTGGGAAGGTAACAGCATTCCATGCGCCTTGGTGTTTAGTCATGCCGGCCACATGACCACGGAAACGTCTTCGGACAGCGCTGGCTCTTCGGCTTTGAAATGGAGATGAGCACCGCAACCCTAGAGTCGGATTCGACTGGCTTTCGAGCAAGGGAACCTTTACCTTTACCTTAAACATGTACTGCTCACATTCTCTTAGCCTCCCAAACCCCAAAAATCAAATAAAAGTGGGCAGTCAATACTGTTCTATTTATCATAGTTTACTGTGTTTTCACATGGTGTTACCATTTGTGCATTAGATTTCATGGGTTATTTATTATTTTATTGTCCTCTAGGCCATTTTTGTTTGTTACTTCTATGGCATTTTTTAATGAGTTGCCATAAGTTGGAAATGATGGCAACATACAAACATGTGCCATTTTATATCATTTTTATTCAATCTGTACTTTCAAAGCTATTTTTATACCAGCTGCTTTGGAAGGCCAGCAAACAGGGCATAGAGGTCAAGGTCCCCCCTAATGTTGTCTCCTAGCTTTGGTATTCAGAGGTTTACTGTCTCTAAATGTGGAAATCCCCTTAATTCACCATGACTAGTAGCCATTATTGTTCCTGTCTTCCATGAATCTAGCAGATCTCCTTTTAAAATCATCTTTGCTCATATGCAGTTCGTACCCATCCCTACTACTGGATCACCCTTATCCACATGCTTGTTAATCTGCTCAAAACACTCCAAAAGGCTGGTGAAGCACGACTTCCATTTCCAGAAGCCATGGTGATTTTCCCTCAACAGACTTTGTTCTTCTTTGTGCTTAATAATTGTCTCTTTAATAATAGTTTCTACTAATTTACCCGGAACAGATGTTAGGCTAGGTGGCCTATATTTCCCTGGATCCCCTCTGGGCCCCCTTTTTAAAAAATGGGTGTGATACATGCCACCTTTCAGTCCTCTGGCATGAAGGGTGATTTTAATAGTAAGATATAATGGTTAGTAGATCAACGATTTCATATTTGAGTTTCTTAAGAACCCTTAGTGTATGCTGTCTGGACCTGGAAACTTATTTATTTACAGATTGCCTAGTATTCCTAGAATATCAACTCTCATTACCTTCAAGATAGATTCAGGTGGGTAGCCATGTTGGTCTAAAGCAATAGAACAAATTTTGAGTCAAGTGGCATTTTTAAGACCAACAAAGTTTATTTCTGGATAATTAAACAGTGTTGGGTCTTTTGCCACTGGACTTAAACTTTGTTCTCATTATCTCAATTTGACTCAGTTTTTCATATACCCTTCCTCAATACAGTGGCTCTGGTGAGAGTACATTCCTCACAATTGCCAGTGTGAAAATGGAAACCAAAAAAGGAGGGGAACCAGTGTACATGAATAGGTACAACACAAAAAAAACCGCTGGCTGAAATCACTAAAGGTGAGCAATATATATATATATATAGAAATAATAATATTCTAATACCGAGTTCAATAACACAATAACCATATAACTAGATAAAGCCAAGGTGTTCTTACAAGAAACAACAGTAGTGCAGAGAAGTACAATCCCAAAAATTTCAATGTGTCTCACTCCTGTTGTATTGTAATGCCATAGTTCAACCTGACATGCATTCATCATAGAGTGGACTCATATAGTTCCTGGAAAATCCATATAATCTTGAAATCCACAAGCCATAGAGATGCATAGCCTGGATGCAAGCTGCCGTGCTTCAAATAATTCTTCTTCCAAACCAATAGGCTACAGTGGGACTAAATACAAATTCTAGGCATGCACAAATGAGGATAAACAGACAATATGTATAAATTACATAGATACATGCTACAAAAACATGGAAAAACTCACCCCAATCTCAGTAGTAGGACATACAGAAGCAAATAATTAATTCATTTCTTTCCACCTCCCCATCCTCCTTAAGTACTCCTTTCATTCCTTTGTGATTCAAAAGCCCAACTGCCCTCCAGCAGTTTCCTGCTCCTGATATATTTGAAGAAAAGCTTATTGTTTGTCTTAATTTTGTTTGCAATCTGCTCCTTAAAGTATCTTTTTGCTCACATTATTGTCAACCTACATTTGTTTTGCCAGGGGACTTCCGGTTAATGGCAGTGTGCTAGCAGACTCACCTCCCGGACCTCCCGGGGGTGAAGCTGCGCTCCAGCCGAAGAAGGGGGTGCACAGGCTCATTATCCCCCCCGGGTCCTGGTGAAGGGACCCTGGCCATGGAACTTTCAAGAGGTTGCCTCTTCGATGGTGGAATGCCAGATAATTGAGGCACCTCTTTGTTCCAACGGTTCTCCATGCTGAGAGACCGAATGGACTTAAGTGACGCCGACCGGGGCAAGCGCAGGAGACCGAGCGTCAAAAATTAAGCCGAAAGCGAGGTCGGAAGCAATTATGAACGTGAGTCAGTTTTAAAGTGTTTTGAAAAGGAAAAAGATACATTTGTTTTGCCAGAACCTGTGCTCCTTTCTGTGCATATCATTCAGGCAGACCTTCCATTTTTCAAAGGAAGCCTTGCCTTTTATGGCTTCATTGATTTGTTAACCATGTGAGCATCCTTTTAGACTTGGTGGTACCTTTCCTAATGAGGTATGCATTCCATCTGGTCCTCAATAAGTGTAATTTTAAATCGTTTCCTGGAGGCATTTGCCTTTCTTAATTCTCCCTATTAACTTCCTTTTGGCTAGTCCCCTTGTTTTTGCAAGTTACCTGTTTGTAAATCAAAAGTAATCATTTTGGATTTTGAGGGCAACTTTCCATTCACATGAATGCTCAACTTAATAGCATTGTGGGCTCTGTTCCCAACTGGTGCAACAGCATCTACATCTTACACCAGGTCTCAAGCTCCACTCAGAACCAAGGCCAGAGTCACTACACCCCTGGTGAAACATGGTTCCCCTATGAAGCAAGTCTGCCACTAGAGGGAGGTGTATATAAGCTCCATTTGATATCTCCAGGAGGACTTGCCTGAGCCAGAAAGGTATGATAAGAATGCACCATGTGCACTCCTCCCTGATCTTCTTCAATACTTTGGGAATAAGAGGGAATCGTGGAAAAGCATAAAAAAGAGTGTCCATTTAGCATCCCCTAGGGAGAGGAGATCCGTGCCTGCTCTGGAACGGAACACTGGGGTTTTCTTGTTGGCATGAGTGGCAAAAAGGTTTGTTCTTGGGAAACCCCACTGCTGAAAATTTGGAAGGATATATTTCTCCCCCAGTACCCATTCATGCTCTGAGTGCCCCATTCTGCTGAGGATATCTGCTCTTGTAATGGCAGTGCCTGCTGCATGCATTGCCTGGAGGGAGGATCCTTGGGTCACCACCAATTCCCAGCTAAATGTGGCCTCCCTACATAGGGCCAATGATGCTGTGCCCCCTTCTTGATTTATGTAGGCCATTGCCACCATGTTTTCCACAATAACTTGAACAACTTTCCCTTTGATGAGTTCTGTGAATAAATTAGGGACATAACGTATTGAATGCAGTTCTAACAGATTAATATGAAGGCCTTTTTCTTCTGGTGACCGTACATCCTGTACTGAAAAAAACCCACAGTGAGTGCCACAGCCCTGTAAAGAAGCATCTGAAGTGACAGAAAGCGAAGGAATCCTGCCCCCAAATGGAATCCCTGCAAATAGGTTGCTATCGCACACCCACTAATCCAGCTGTCACACAATAACCCTGGCCACTGTGAACCTAGTGTGTTGTGAATGCATGGCTGGGCAGAATTTACCTAAAAACCAATTTTGCAGGGGTCACATTCTCAGGTGTGCATATGGGGTAGTGGCTGTGGTAGAAGACATGAGCCCCAATAACCTCTGAAAGAATGAGGTTGATTGGAATTTATTATTAAGTAAGCATCTGATCAGAGCCTTAATATGTAATGCTCTTTACATGCATAGGAATGCCCTAGCCACTGTGGTGTCAAAAAGGGAGCCAGTAATGGAAACTTTTCTGAGATGTAGATATGATTGTCTGCTATTAATTACCAAGCCTAATTCTTGGCAAGTTTAGATAATCAATACTATTTGTGACTGTAGCTTCTCTTGAGAGGATGAGCCGATCATCTAAGTATGGATAAATGGAACATCCTTAAGATCTTAGGTGGGCTATCACCACAGCCACACACTTTGAGAATACCCATTGGGGCAGTTGCCAACCCAAATGGAAGAGTCAAGATATGTGGCTATATTTAAAATGCAGGAATCTCTGATAACCAGCGTGAATGGCAATATGAAAATATACATCCTGAAGTATGCAAAACCAGATAAGTCTTTTAGGTCAATTGGAATGTGGACTCCCAAGTACCTCCAGGCTTTTTTTATCCACCAAAAAGGTTGTTGCTGTTGTATTTCATATTCTGTCTCTCTTTTGGTAAGAATCAGATATATTTCCGATTTGTTGTAATTTATTCTCAGACCGGAGATCTGCAGCTAAATGTTAAATCTGACATTACTAATTGGAAAGTCTCACAACACTCCCTCCCTGACAGGCTCCACCTGATTAAAAGTATAATAATCCCTAAGTACATATACCTTTTTCGGACTCTGCCCATTTTTATCACCAAAAGGGAACTCTACTCCTGGCAAGCAACCTTATATTCCTTTCTTTGGGATGGAAAAAGAACAAGGATTAACAATGGCATCTTACATAAAGCTGCAAGACAGGGGGGGTCTCACCTTTCCTCTGCTACAAGCATACCACCAAGTGGCAATTCTCACACAAATGGTACAAATGCAATATGAGGACAGTCAAAAGCACTGGATGAATATAGAAAGACTCTATACAGCCCCCTTTAGCTTTCAGGAAATCCTCTGGATAAGTCCCACCCGAAGGCCGAAAACTGTAAACAACAATGCGTTCTTGTCGACAGCATGCAAAATGTGGGAGCTTTTTAAAAAACAAACTCCTTCCATCATGAATTTCTCAAATATCTACCTACTCCTATCAAGATTGGTTTCACCCAGGCAATATTTCGAATACGTTTGAGGAGTGGAAGGTGGCAAAGCTAGGACGTCCATGCGACCTGGTACACAAGGGCAAAATCCAAGAAAAACAGTATTTTGATTTTTAAAAAAGGCAGGCGAACAGCATGGCATCAATACTTCCAGTTAAGAACCCCCACAGAATGTTTAGCGGATCTGGGAACTTTTCACAGGCAACTCACCAACTTTGAGAGGATCGTCACCTCTTTCCCCAACTCTGCGAAAGGATGATAAACTCTAACTCTAAATTTAATTATCAGAACAGGTGGGAGGCAGACCTAAACGTGCGGTGGCAGGAGTGGGACTGGGAAGCTATCTGGGCTTCACTGGCAAATACCTCCAGTGTACATAACATACGGCTTCAATTTTTCAAATGCATGGGAGACGTCACGTCCGGTTTGTCGAGAGAAGCAGCGTGTGAGACTAGCTCCACACCAATTCTGACCTTTTGTTGTGTTAAAGGTACTTTTTCCACCACCATAAGACTTCCTTGTAGAGGAAATCTTGGCAAGGGGTGCGGGCATCGGCCTGGAGAGGGTGGCGACCCTTCCCAGTGTTTTCCGAGCCAACCCTGAAGCGCACAACATCAGGAGCCCCGACAGAGAACGTCGAGCTACAGACAAGCCAACAAGGACCAAAGAAGGAGTTCCACCAAATTGCCAAGTGAACCCGAAGCTAAGTATACCCCTAGTTTTTTCCCTTTTATGAATAAAATAAAAGGAAATAAGGGTAAAGTTTGAAAGTGAAACCCAGTGGTAGGGAAAACGCTCCGGTGTAGGAAAACAGAAAGGGGGGGGAACAAAGTGCCCCATTTGCAAGCGGCTAAAGTTATTAAACTGAAACAATTGGGGGAAGTGGGTAAAGGCAGTAGGAGCGATGATATCCAACTTAATGAGCAGAAAATAAGAAAGACTAAAATTAATTAAAAAGTGCGCAAACCGTTTATTTCTCTTCTTTTCCCTTTGTTTGAGCTGTGCCTTTAAGGAGGAGGTGGAGAGTGATTGTCTGCAGCTGCCGGGAGGGAGAGCCGATGCGACGCGTGTGAGGGGAGGAGGGAAACAGACAGAGGAGAACCGGTGACGCAGCAGAAACGTGACGGAGTGGAAAGGTGGGGGCAGCCGAGGAGGAGCTGAGGAGGCTACGTGGCTACGTCGTCGAGCGGGGTTGGGAGCCAGACGGAGACAGACGGAACAGCTGTTTCGTCCTACGTGGCTTCGTCGGCGATCAGAGAAGTGAGAGGGGAGGGGGGAAGGAGCAGAAGACAGCAAACAAGAGACTAGAAACTAGAATAGAGCGGAAGGAAACGCCAAAAGTGACTGTGTAAAATAAAGCCAAAAGGAACAGTAACATTTAAAGAGATATTGAAAGAGATACTGAAGGGACATTTAAAGAGACAGTAACGGGAGACGCTAAATTTTGAGCTCACTCCAAAGTTAAAAGAAACAGAACTATTTAAAGAGATATTGAAGAGACACTTAAGAGATACTTAAAGGGACAGTAACGAAATATCCGAAATCAGAGTCCTTAACATTACGAATCCCCAACAGAGTTAAATCATAATAGCTATTAGGAAAACCTATCCAATAAAGAGATTTACAGAACCAGGACTGGACTAGGAAAAGGGAATAGGTAAACAAAACCAAAATAAACAAAAGCCAAGGTTAAAAGTTCCAATAACAAATATATCTGCTACAAGCAGGATAGCAACTAAACAGATGGCAACAGGCTCAGGTGCCAACAGAAAGGGATCTATACCCTCTCCAAGCCAAGGGGGGGGGCTGGGCCAACTGAAGCCAACAATGTCGGTGGGGCAACTGAGCATAAAAGATTTAAAACAAATCATGCAGGAGCTAATGCAAAATATGATGGACTCCAACATACCAGACATGATAAAAAAAGAAATAGACCCATTAAAAGGCAAAATGGAAGAAATTACGACACAAATAAAAACAGAAACAGAAGAAATAAAAAAACAAATAGCAGAAAATAGACAGGAAATCCAAAAGGTTGCTGTTGATAATAAGGAAACAAGAGGTAAAGTTCAAGAATTGGAGGAAGAGATACAGGAGATAAAATTAAGAGAAGATAAGATTGAAGTCTCACTAATTGCCCTAGAGATGGAAAGGGCAGCATTTACCTTGAGGTGCCAAAATATCCCCGAAGCAATAGGGAAAAACTTAAAAGAAGAGTTGGCACAAAGCTTTGCGGAGCAATTAGAAATTGCCACTAAAGAAGAACTTGAGGCAGAAATAGAATCTGCATATAGAAGAAACTCCAGCTATGCCAGAAAACATAAAGTCCCTCGTGAGGTTCATGTGAAATTTTATAAACGCGAAACCAAGGAGAAAATTATAAGAGCGTCGTATGAGAACAAAGTAACCATACAAAATGCCGAAATAAGGATATTAAGAGAGGTACCATGGAGAGTAAGAGAAAGAAGACCTACATACTATATTCTGACCGATCTACTGAGAAGCAACCAGATAACGTTCAGATGGTTGATCCCAGAAGGAATCCTTTTTGAATTTAAAGGAAGGCGACAAAGAATTGATTCTATCTTCAAACTAGAGAACTTCCTGGAAAGGCATGGAGAAGACCTGGGTTGGCAAAAAGAGGAGGGAGAACAAAGTGGAGAAAGCGAAGCAGAGGAAGGAGAACACAGACTGGATCAGGCCGTAGGAACAACCAAGAAAACTACAACGAAGAAGGACAGAAAGAGACAGGCAGTAGCCGCATTCCAGATGTTAACCCGTTTTGGATATAGGAATAAGGACAACAAAAATAATGGGGCTACCGGAACACGCTAAAAGATTTAAAATACTCTCAATTAATGTAAATGGCCTGAACAGTCCTCAAAAAAGGAAAAAGACTTTCCACCAAATCACAAAAATACAGGCAGACGTAGTCTGCCTACAAGAGACGCATATAAAAAAGAATGACGTAAGGTACCTTAGATACAAAAAACTGGGGAATGAATTTATAGCGGCAAGTGAAAATAAAAAGAATGGTACGGTGATATATGCTAAGGACAACCTAAACCCAGAACTAATTCATACATCAGATGATGGGAGAATCGTAGCAATTAAAATTGTAAGAAATGGAATTGAAATAGTACTAATTAATATCTATGCGCCCAACCAAAATCAGGAAATTTTTTTCGAAAGACTTAGACAAATAATGGGAGCTGTGGGACACAACAACATATGTGTAATAGGCGACTATAACTCAGTTTTTGATCCCGAAATAGACAGAAAAAAACATACTAAAAACACAAAAGCGGGACCAAGACTACCCAAAAGCTTTTTACAACTGGCAGAGGAATACTGTTTACTAGATGCTTGGAGAGCAAGAAATATAGATAAAAAAGATTTTACGTTCTATTCCCACAGACATGACTCCTGGTCACGTATAGATATGGCTTGGGTAAACCTAATATTGCTGAGTGACCTCTTAGAGGCCGAAATATTGCCAAAAACATTTGCTGATCATAACCCAATACTCCTTGCCTTTAAAGAAACAAAAAAAAGAAACAGATGGACTATAAGTACTTCACTACTTAAAGACAAAAAATTTGTAGAAAGGACAAAAGCAGAAATCAAAGATTTTTTTACACGAAATATCCAACCAGACATATCAATACAAACAGTTTGGGAAACGTTTAAGGCCTATATGAGAGGCTGGTTCATAAACCAAGATGCATGGAAGAGAAAACAAAGAAATGCACTGTACAAAGAATTAGGTAAGCAAATTAAAAAACAAGAAGAGGCGCAACAAAAAGGAACCAAAAAGGAAGAGATACAAATCAGGCTAAAACTATTAACACATAAAATAAATTTGTTATTAACCCAAGAACTGGCGAAAAAGATAGAGTATACAAGATTATACCACTTCGAAAATGCGAACAAGCCCTCAAGATGGTTAGCATACAGATTAAGAAAAGAAAAAGAAAAAAGATCCATACTTGCGCTGAAAGATGAAAATGATATTGAAAAATTTAAACTGCAAGACATAAAAGAAATTGTGGAGAAGTTCTACAAAAATCTATATCAACAAAATATAGAAGAAGAATCCAAAATTAAAGAATACCTGGAGTTGAACAACAAACAAAAATTTAATCAAGATCAACAACATATCCTCAATGATCCAATTACAGCAGCCGAAATATCAGAAGCACTAAAGAAGCAAAAAACCAAGAAAGCACCGGGCCCAGATGGTATCCCGGCGGAATTTTTCAAAGTGTTTGAAGACCAACTGCTATCCCCAATGAAGACAGTGGTACAGATGGTTGAAGATCTAGGTAAAGTACCAGAATCATGGAACCAGGCAACCATAACACTAATACCAAAACCAGAGACAGAAAAGAATCAGATAAAAAACTACAGACCAATATCACTCTTAAATATAGATTACAAAATCTTCGCAACCATCTTGGCCACCAGATTGAAAAGAGTCTTGATACAAACGATTCATCATGACCAATCAGGGTTTCTACCTAAAAGATCAATGAAAAGTAACATAAGAACGGTCATTAATGTGTTAGAGTACTATGAACTCCAGCCAGGGAAACAATTAGCATTAATGTGTCTAGACGCAGAAAAAGCCTTCGACAATCTATCTTGGTCCTTTCTCCTGCAAAAATTAGAGATAACAGAATGTGGCGACAAATTTAGAAAGATGATCAAAGCAATATATGAAAAACAATACGCCCAGATAATAATAAATGGGGACCTAACGCAGAATATTGAAATTCAAAAAGGCTCAAGGCAAGGCTGCCCCTTATCCCCTTTACTGTTTATTTTTGCGTTAGAGACACTTAATGACCTAATAAGACAAAATGAAGATATCCAGGGCCTAAAACTAAAAGGCCAGGAATACAAACTGCTGGCTTTCGCGGACGACTTATTGTTCATATTAGAAAACCCCAAAGACTCTAGCCGTGAACTCCTAAAAGTCCTCCAAGATTATGGGAAGGTGGCTGGCTTGAAAATAAACTTCAAAAAAACTAAATTATTAACAAAGAATTGTGATACAGTTACTAAACAACAACTACACGAGATAACCTCGATGGAGATAGTTAAGAAGATAAAATACCTAGGTATAACAATGACAAACAGAAATAGCACTCTAATTGAGGATAATTATTCCAAACTGTTAGAGGAAATAAAGGAAGACCTGAACAAGTGGAAGGAACTCCACCTTTCACTATCAGGAAAAGTGGCAACGATCAAAATGAATATTTTGCCGAGATTCCTATTTTTGGCTCGGAACATCCCGGTGCTGAGAAGAAACCAGTTCTTGGAGGAACTAGAGAAGATAACCAAAAAATTTATCTGGAGTGCTAAAAGACCAAGAATTAAAGCAAAATTATTACAAGAAGCAAAGGACAGAGGTGGCTTCGCCCTACCAAATTGGAAAATTTACTATCAAGCGGCCTGTCTTGACTGGATAAAGGAATGGATCAAGTTGGAGGACGTGAGGGGCCTAACTCTAGAGGGATCAGACCTAGTAATGGGCTGGCATGCGTATATTTGGTACGGGAAAGATAAAACCCACCTGCACTTTAAAAACCATATTCTAAGGGCGGCTCTGTTAAAGGTTTGGAATGAAATCAAAACCAAATTCTATACCAAAATACCGAAATGGGTGTCTCCCTTGGAAGCCTTTATAAGACCAGCGTTCCTTACCCAGTATAACAAAGAAACCTACGAAAAACTATTAGATGAGACAAACCACCTCAAAACAGAGGAGAATTTACTGTCACAATGTAATTTGAAATTATCGGGGTGGGAAAAGCTCCAGTTAAAATCAAGATTCCAGATAGATCTGAAAGTGGGTTTCTACCAAGAAAAAAATGAGCTAGATAAAATCTGGCTTTCATCAAATGATAAAATGATCCAGAAAATGTATAAAATATTGTTAGAGGATTATTTATCAGAAGAAGCGCAAACCCATAATCTAGCGGTTTGGAAAAAAGATCTAGGCCATGAGTTACCAAAGGAATCTTGGTTAAAGATATGGAAATCTGTAAAATATATGAGAGCAACTAATTATAGAGAAAATGTTTTCAAAATGTATCATAGATGGTACTGGTCCCCAGAAAGGTTAGCCAAATGTTACCCAAATTGCTCAAATGTTTGCTGGAAATGTAAACTAAATGTTGGCACCTTCTACCACATGTGGTGGCGTTGTAAAAAAATTCAAAATTATTGGAAAACCATACAAAAACTTATAGAGGAAATCTTGAAAGTAAAATTGGAAATGGTACCAGACATATTTCTACTGAATGTTATCCCAGATAAGTTTTCTTTTAATGAGAAATATGTAATTGCGTATGTAATAACGGCAGCAAGAATACTCTGGGCTAAATATTGGAAACTAGATTGTGTACCCAGATCAGATGAAGTATTGAGTAAACTGTTGGAAGTAGCGGAAATAGATAAATTAAATATGTATCTACAAGGGAAAAATGACGAAGATTTTTTAGATAGATGGGCAGGATTGTACAAATGGTTGGATAAAAAGAGTGGACTCTGAAAATATATGTAATACTGTACAATGAACAGATGTATGTTAAACTTTAAATAAAACTTTAAAAAAAAAAATTTCAAATGCATGACCAGGTGGTACCTGACACCTCAACAGCTCAATAAAATAGATCCAAACAACAGCCCCCTATGCTGGAAAGCATGTGGGCATGAGGCCTCGTACCTGCACTACTGGTGGAGCTGCCCCAAGATCGCATGGTTTTGGAGGGAAGTAGGAGAACAGATTAGAGATATCACAGCAGTAAATATCCCCTTCAATCCAGAAACCTTTCTCCTAAATCACTGGGACGACTCAATCGATGATGACAGGAAAACAATACTAGCAACTCCTCTGGCTACTGCGCGTTTGACAATTGCAGCAGCATGGAAATCTCCCTTCACTCCATTAGTCTCTGGGTGGCATGACAAACTATGGGAACACTATATAATAGCAAAAATCGCAGACTCGCTTCACAAGTCTGAAACAACTGCAACATGCCACTCCAAATTTGAGTTAACCTGGCTT
This sequence comes from Gekko japonicus, assembly GCF_001447785.1. Taxonomy (NCBI): domain Eukaryota; kingdom Metazoa; phylum Chordata; class Lepidosauria; order Squamata; family Gekkonidae; genus Gekko; species Gekko japonicus. The sequence continues at coordinate 1,598,601 of NW_015166424.1, forward strand.
CCGATTGTCTCCTTTATGCGAACTCAGAATATAATCCCGGCCAACCCGATATTTTACAAATGGCTATTTCCTCATAACTAGTTCTGATACACCTATTTATAATGGGGCCCATAGTTCACTATGCTCTCTTGACCTAATACTACAATGATGTCTGTGATACAGTGCTCAATTATAGATGTGTGTTACAAAGGTATCTAAGGGTTTGTGTCAACACACTCTCATCATATGATATCACCTATGGACTGTGATTTAATCATCTTATGTACCCACTGTTTATCTCAATGCACTCTTACTAAACTGCATTGATTGGTGTTCTGAATGTAAATTTATAAAATTACAATAAAAATTTAAATTAAAAAAAAGTATGCAAAACCAATATTTTAATGTCAGCATTCGTAAAACTGATTGCAATGACAACATTTTAAACTTCCTAACCTCTAAGAAAAAAATTGGATCTCTCAGGTCCAGAATCAGTCTAAGACCACCAACCCTTTGGGGAAATAAAATGAAACGTGAATGGAAGCCTGTAATGGGGTCTGAATCAGGGACTTTCTGGACTGCACCTTTTCCTAACAGGGATGAAAGCTCCTGTTCTAACTCAGGTGTAGAGTTGTTCCAGGCCTGGTCTGGGTATTGGAGGGATGGCCATATATAGACCTAAGAACATAAGAACATAAGAGAAGCCAATGTTGGATCAGGCCAATGGCCTATCCAGTCTAACACTCCTTCACACAGTGGCCAAAAATACCAGGTGCCATCAGGAGGTCCAGCAGTAGGACCAGGACACTAGAAGCCCTCCCACTGTTGCCCCCCCAGCACCAAGAATACAAAGCATCCCCTGCCCCAGACTGAGAGTTCCTATCTATGTTGTTTTTGTTGTTGTTCAGTCGCACAGTCAAGTCCGACTCTTCGTGACCCCATGGACCACGTCACGCCAGGCCCTCCTGTCTTCTGTCATGCTCCAGAGTTTGCTTAATTTCATGTTTGTTGCATCGATAACACTGTCTAACCATCTCATTCTTTGCTGTCCCCTTCTTCTTTGACCTTCAATCCTTCCCAGCATAAGGGTCTTCTCCAGTGAGTGCTCCCTTCTCATATGGTGGCCAAAAGTATTTGCACTTCAACGTCAGTATCTGGCCTTCCAGGGAACAGTTAGGGGTGATTTCTTTTAGGATTGACTGATTTGATCTCCTTGCAGTCCAAGGAACTTTCAAGAGTCTTCTCCAGCACCATAATTCAAAAGAATGTATTCTTCGGCGCTCAACCTTTCTTACTGTCCAACTCTTGCAGCCATACATTACTACTGGGAATACCATTGCTTTGACCATACAGACTTTTGTTGGCAAGGTGATGTCTCTACTTTTTATTATGCTGTCTAGGTTTGCCATCGCTTTCCTCTCAAAAAGCAGGCGACTTTTAATTTCATGGCCGCAGTCACCATCTGCAGTGCTCTTGGATCCCAGGAACGTGAAGTCTGTCACTGCTTTCACAACTTCCCCTTCTATTTGCCAAGGAGTGATGGGGCCAGATGCCATGATCTTAGTTTTTTTGATGTTGACTTTCAAGCCAACTTTTGCGCTCTCCTCTTTCACCCTGAGCAAGAGGCTCTTTCGGTCCTCTTTCTGCCGTTAGAATGTTATCTATACCTTGTGGCCAATAGCCACTGATGGACCTCTGCTCCATATGTTTATCTAATTCCCTCTTGAAGCTGTCCATGCTTGTAGCAGCTACCACCTCCTGTAGCAGTGATTTCCATGTGTAAATCACTCTTTGGGTGAAGAAGTACTTCCTTTTATCTGTTCTAACCTGACTGCTCAGCAATTTCATTATAAGAAATAATCTATAACCTATATCAATGATTGACAGAATGGAGTTTCCTGCTAATGCATCAATCTTTTACCCTTCTTTATTGGCTGGTGATGAGTGGGCTCCTATGCACTGTCTTGCCTGCATGTCCTCAGCTATGAGGGATGAGGCTAGAGGAATGTCCTCTTGCTGCACCCTGTAAAGGTTCTTTACCTTCTTAGATGTGGCAGTCATGGCTGCTGGTTTCTGCTATAGGGTCTTGGAGATGTCATCATTTTCCCCAACATAGGAAATGCAACTAAACCTGGCAAGTCAGTGTAAAGTTTGCCTAAGATCTTATTCTGAGGTCTTGGGTTGGTGGATGTGACGACCAACTCCAATGATTTCAGCATCGTCATAATTTGTTCCTTACAGAGTTTCAAGTTTTCATTAGGCAACACAGGGTCAGGATCTTCATTAGATGATAGAGGTTCAGGATCTCACAGGGTGGTTTATTTATTTATTTATTTATACATTCGGCCTATAGAGTTCCAATGGTAAATCTGAATCTGGTCCCAAAGGTGATTCTGCTGTTTGTTTTTCCTTGGAATCTGAAAGCCCCATATGTTTATGAGAGGGCATTGCTGTAGTATACCACACTGGTGGACAGGCAACTTCTTGATTTGGTGCAGAGGAATGTCTAGGCTCAATAGGTTTTTTCTGCTGATGCCAGTCACCCCATTCTTGAGGCCTAGGGGACATAAAATAATACGGGTAACTTTGCCATGGAGGTGGATGAATAGAGCCTTGCCATGGAGCTGGAGAGGATGGTTTTGAGGGCTGGTTTGATGATGGAATTGCTAACATGCCCTGGCCAGGCTCCAGCTCCCCTTCAGGTAATGAATGTGTTGATGACACATGCAGAGAAGGGGTCCGTGGTATCAGAATTTTCTTCCATTCCATCAGAACCAATTCTGGATCAATCAGAATTGAAGAGCTTGGATCTGTAGGTATCTTGGAACCAATGCACTGTTTATTTTTGTGCTTGGACTTGGAACATGCCCTCTTCAGTGGAGGTTCCAATGTGTAGCATTCTAAAGATCAAACTGGAGATCAGACTCAACATTTTGGTTCTGTCTCTGGCAGACTCATAAAACAGCCAGTTATTGCTGGTTATTTGGAGGGCAACAATTGACTACTCTCTGCTGGGGTGGGAATTTTGGTTGCTGGGCTTTAGGAGCAGAAAAGCCCCTTCTCCCATAAACTGGCTTTTAAATGTGCTGCTTGATCAGAGTGGGCTTTGAGAGTAAATTGAAGACAGATCTTACATGTGGGCGTATTATGGGCTTTACCAAGACAGAGAAGGTATAAAAGGTGCTCATCCGAGAGAGTCATTTTGGTACCACATTGGGTACATTTTTTAAACAGCGACTTCTGCAACATGAATGAAGCAGAAATAGCCCAAATGAAGTGAAACTTGGAGGAAAAAACTCACGATCTTCACAGTGGAGAGAAAACATCCTCACAACATGGCAATGGAGAAATGACTGAGGAAAGGGGGGGCTCCTCCCTGCAGAGCATGTGACCATTGGCAGGAAAATGGCCTCTAATGAGCTCTACAGTGCAGGGGCTCCCCTCAGAGTTTTGGAATATACTAGAGTAGCTGTAGAAAGCCTCCAGTGGTTGGTCTGAGCAAGACTGAAGATGAATTGTGGTTTCTTCTAGGGCAACTGGATTCATAGGTCTATAGGTTGATGAAACATTTCAAATATTTAAGAAGGAAAAAAAGATGAAATCAGAAGTAATACCTGACAGCTTTTGTGATAACAAGGTTCATGTGCTGAATTTACCCAATATCTCTGTCACACATACTAAAGTAAAATAGAAGAAGTTTTAATTACATTTGTAGAAATTATTTTTTAAAAAATCACCAGTTCCCCTTTCTAGTAATCAGTTTCATGTTTTGGGGTTGTTGTTTTCTTTACTTTTCTTGCTAAGATATTTTGAGTTACTGGTCTATGAATTCACTTCTCAATGCTGCTTTTGGCCTTAGAGGACAATAAAGGAGGCTATTTCAGAACCAGGGTGTGCATGTTTCAAAGGAAGCCTAACATGGTCTAAAAAAAAAAAAAAAAAGGATGCATCCAAATGCAGTGAAATCACAGCAACAAGCTGTGAAAGTTTATGTAACAAATGCTAGCTTAGAGAACAGATGGAGTGGAGAGGGCTCTTCAAAAGCACTGCAGAGCTTAACTATTCTCTTTGCACCTTACTTCCCTAAAGGTAATGTGGTGATTCAACAGTCTTTTAACATTTGGATCAATAGCTCCTGTCTATTTGTAAAGAAGCCACTGCCTTAACTTGTTGGCCAGGATTTGAGAACACTCAGTTCTAAAGAGCCAGCTGCTAGGGAAAAGAGGTTCCCGGGCCCTAATCTATTACTCTTTTCCTGCTAATATCTCAGTCATCTTTTGCTAACAACCATAGATGGCTCAAGGGTGCTGCAGTAGGGCTTCATGGAGTCTGAGATCCACGGCATGGTTTTCTATACAGTTATCTTCTTTGAAATCCTGAGACGGAAACCTTCCATATCTCAGCTTCTCTGGAACAGTTTCCTCCACTCTCTAACAATAACAAAATACAGATCAGGCTTGAAAAGCCACTTTAAAATTTGGTTGTTCAGAAGTGATCATTCCACAGCAGCAACAAGGTATGAATAGCAAGGTTGCCAAAATTTGTTTTATAAAATGCTAGGAATAAGGCCTGTTGTGGAAATAAATAGAATGAGCTCTCGGAAGAGGCTCTGGGAGAGTGTTCTGGCCTTGGGCACTCAGTGTCAAATTGCTGTGGCAACCTCAGCAGGGTATAATGACACAGAGTCCACCATTTTCTCCTGAGGAACTGATCTCTGCTACCTGAAGAGCAGTTGTAATTTTGAGTGATCTCCAGCCCTCCCCTAGAGATTGACAACAGTAGTTCCCCAGGAAGAAATGGCTGGTTTGGAGGGTGGCATCTATGGCATTGTAGCAGTCTGAGGTCCCACCCTCCTCAAACATCACTCTCTCCAAGCTCCACCTCTCAAATCGCCAGGAATTTCCCAACCTGGAGTTTGCAGCCCTATCTTCTTCCCAGCAAAACATCAACCTACTTTTATCTACCCCTCTAACTTCAGCTTTCCATCTCCTACCCCCTCCCTCCTGGAAAGCAGTTGTAATTCTGAGTGATCTCCAGCCTTCACCTGGAGATTGGCAACAATGGTTCCCCAGGAGAGAATGGCTGGTTTAGAGAGTGGAGTCTATGGCACTGTACCTGTCTGAGGTCCCACCCTCCTCACCCTCTCCAGGCTCCACCCCTCAAATCTCCAGGAATTTCCCAACCTGGAGTTAGCAACCCTATCTCCTTCCTAGCCAATCATCAACCTACCTTTATTTGCCCATCCGGAGAGCAGTTGTAATTTTGAGTGATCTCCAGCCCTCACTTGGAGATTGGCAACAATGGGTTCCCAGAGGAAAAGTACAGTCTTTCTCTGCAATGGGCACCAAAGCAGCTTACATCATTCTCCTCTCCTCCTTTTGACTTGCACAAAAACCCTGTGAGGCAGGTTAGGCTGAAAGTCTGTGAGTGGTCCAAAATCACCCACTCAGCTTCCACAGCAAGAACCTGGGTTTGGCAGACCCTGCTCTGAAACGCTAACTGCTAGGCCACACTGGTTGTGGTATCAACTGGTATCACAACTGAACTCCAGACAACAGATCTCTCTCTCCCCTGGAGAAAATAACCACTTTGACTCTACTATAAAATATCCAGGAATTTCCCAACATGAAGCTGGCAACCCTAGTCAGGACTGGCCCCAATGAGTTTTCTCCCAAAGGCCATACCTGAGGGACCACCTTTCCCCACATGTTTCCCAGAGAGCACTGCGATCAGGGTTGCAAAATCTACTGGTCCTCCCTGGCCTTTAGGATGCCAGGCTGACTGTAACCAGGGCCAGGGCTTTCTTGGTGGCGGCTCTGTTCTGGTGGGATGAGTTCCCAGAAGAGATCAGGGCCCTGCAGGACCTTATGCAATTCCGCAGGGCCTGTAAGATATAGCTCTTTCACCAGACTTTCAGCTAAGGAGCCACCACCAATGGCTGAAAGGTGGAGAACCCCATTCCCTGAAGCCATTAACAACAGCCTGTGCCGACTTCCGGTCTGTGGCTCGGTGATGGCGGACACTCTCCCCTACCTCTGGGGAGGCAATCCGCGCTCCAGTGGGATTGGAGGGGTGCCACCTCAAGTGGCACCCCCAGGTGAGCCTTAGAAATAGGCTCCAAGCCGGGGGCGCTGGGGGGGTGACCTCTTCGATGGCGTAATGCCGGAGAATTGAGGTGCTCCTTTTTGCCCCAATCGGTTTGTCCCCTGTGAGGCTCAGTTTTAATCTGAGCATAGCCGATGCCAACCGGGACAAGCAGAGAAGGTCAGCGAATTAACGAAGCTACAAGGGGTCTGTGTACAAACTGGCAATGAATTGGAGAAGGAGCTAAACGGAAAAGTTGTAAAGGTGAGTTCTCCCCCCCCCCAACGGAAAGTGGCGTCGGGTAGGAATCCCAGATGTAAACAAACTGAACTGTGTTATATAAACAGAGGGGGGAGGAGAGAATTGTTAAAGTGTGCAAGAGACTTAGCTGCGTTTGCGAAGAAAACTGGGTGCTTTTCGAAGAAGGGTGAAAGAGGTTCTTCTAGTGTAAACGAAATTGAAAATGGCCGGTGCGCGAGGAAAACCAGGCAGATTAGCAGGGCAGGGCGGTCAGAGTCCGAGGCCGGAAGAGACAGGAGACCTGTTCTCCATGCTATCGGAACTGCTCAAGCCAATCAACGAGAGGCTCGATGGTATTAACCAACAGATGACCACTTCAAACCAGAGCCTGGCAAAGCAGCAACAGCAGATTGCCGAGTTAATTAAAAAATCGATAGACAGAGGAAAAACTCAAAGAAACTATACATGATACCAAGAAAGTTAAAAAGAAGACTGGTCTGTTGGAACAGAGGCAAGACTTTCAGGACAGAAGATTGCTGAACTTGCAAATGGAGAAAGCAAACAAGACACTCAGGTTTCAGGGGATAGCTGAGTCGCAAGGAGAAAACTTGAAAAAGATGATGTCAGAGCTCATCGCGTCGGTGGTGGGGGTCTCATTGGCAGAAGCGGAGGCAGAGATTGAGGTGATTTATCGATCATACTCAAAATATATTAAGCGGAATAACCTGCCAGGCGAAATTGTTGTCAAGTTTCTCCGAAGACAGACGAGGGATGATATTCTTAAAGCAACTGCAGCAAAACCCCTGCAGCTAGGAGCAACAGTCATCAGGGTCCTAAAGGACACTCCGTTTGAGGTTCGTCAGAAAAGGCAAGCGTATAAAGAACTGATTTCAACTCTGCAGATCAATCAAATCCCATATTCTTGGAATTTTCCGGAAGGTGTTGTGTTCAAATACAGAGATAAAAGGGAGAAAATTGACTCGGTTTTTAAAGCGGAAGAATGGTTGAAGCGGCACTTTGGATCGAAGGAAGAGGAACAGCAGGAAGGAGACGGCACAGCAGGCATTGTAGAAGACACGGACGAAGACCAAGGTGCAGTGGGAGGCGGTGCAGCCAGAGAGACATATGACTTGCGGCATAGAGGACCAAAGTAACTCTTTACAAACTAAAGATTCGCAAATGAGGAAGATGATGAAAGAGACTCGGTGCACACAAGCTGGATGGAATACTAACACGGACTGACTAATTCTTGAATTCATTGACTTAAATGAAAAGTTATAAGTTTTAATACTAACTGAATACTAACTGTTAAGGACCTTCCCTCTTGGGCTTTTAGTCATAGTGTGGGTTTAATTTGCTGTCCATTTATCCTGGGGTAACTTTTCCCTTCCCCTTTTTATTTTCTGTTAGTCTGTAGGTGTTACAAAAAATTAATAAAGCTACCCTGTCTTCAGGGGATTAAAAAACAACAACAACAGCCTGTGCCAGTTGCATAAGGATAAGATCTCTGGGCCTATCACGAGAACATATTACTGATTGATGACCACCATCGTTTTAATAATATGACTACCACCAGTATATTATATATAGCACCCTATAACTTTGGTTTGTTTTAGATGATTTTAGGATTGTTTAAATTGTTATTGATGTGTTTTATCTTTTTATGTAAGCTGCCCTGAGCCGGCCTCGGCTGGGAGGGTGGGATATAAATCTGATAAATAAATAAATAAAAATAGGCATAGAAAGGGTCTCCTCCCCCTGCCTTTTACTGACAGAACCAAGCTTAGTTGCCTAGAAACAGGCACAGAGGGGAAAGTAGGGTTGCTAGTTCTGAGTAGGGAAATACCTGGAGATTTGGGGGACGGATCCTGTGGAGGGTAGTGTTTGGGGAGGGGAAGGACTCAGCAGGGTATAATGCCATAGGGTCTACCCTCCAAAGCAGCTATTTTCTCCAGGAGAACTGGTCTATGTCATCTGGAGATCAATGGTAACTGGGAGATCTCCAAGTCCCACCTGGAGATTGGCTTTCCTAGGGGAAAGTCAGCCACACAGCATGGGGTTGAATAGAATGGTCTGACAGCCACTGGCCCACCTCAGTAGCTAGCCAGCCATAGCGAAGATAAGCAGGAGAGAGCTGTTTTCACAGTTTATTCTGACAGGAAAGTGGCTAAGCTGGCAGTGGGTGGGGGAGAGGGTTATACTAAAAGTCTGTGAGTGGTCTGAAATCACCCAATCAGCTTCCACAGCAAGAACCTGAGTCTGGCAGACTCTGCTCTGAAGTATTAACTGCTAGGCCACACTGGCTGTGGTATTGCCTGGTATCACAACTGAACTCGAAACAACAGATCTCTCTCTCCCCCTGGAGAAAATAATTGCTTTGGGGGGTGGACTCTATGGCTTTCTATTCAGCTGAGAGCTCTCCCCTCCCCAAATCCTGGCTTCCATAGACTTTAGCACAAAATCTTCAGGAGTTTCCCAACCTGGACCTGACAAACCTAGTCAAGATTGGCCCCAATGAGTTCCCCACAAAGGCTTGGAAAGGGCTTCATTCTTTTGTCTTTTTACTGACAGAACCAAGCTTGGTTGCCTAGCAACAGCCACTGAGGGAAAAGTTAGTCCCACAGGAGCCAAGCAGGAGAAGTGTCTTTGTCAGAAGAGAGAGAGCTGTTTGGAGGTTATTCTGACAGGGAACAGTGGCTGAGGTGACAGTGGGTGGGAAAGAGGACCCAGCACCCAGCCAATGACATGCAAGTATTCTTGAGTGGCGGTTGATGGGCCAATGGCTGATGGAGCACACTGCATAGCCAATGGGAGAGCTGGGAATGACCGATATGTGAGGGAATTATTATTAAAGAAAATTAGCCTCCTTCCCTTGGACACCAGGATCCAGAGGAATATATGAAAATATATGAAGGGATATATGGGGAAAGGATCAGATGTGAAACCTCTGTAAAGGTTAAGATGCAGTTTGGTGAAGCAACCTGTCAAACATCCACAAATGGGTCAATGAACACTTTAACCAGTTATTGAAAATTTGGGTCCTTATCAGCAACTGGGCTCCCTGGGAATAGTCTAGCTGAGTTATGCAGTGGTAGCTGCTGGGCCAGGAGCAGTTGCATGGTGGAGACATGAGCATGGTCTTGTGAGGGGCACCTCAGCTTCCCCGTCTCCCCACACTATTTCTTCTTTCTCTCCTTCTGGTAGCCTCCATGTCCATGTATATTCACAAGAACCCTATGAGGTGGGTTAGATGAGAGTGTGTGACTGGCCCAAGGTCACCCTGTAACACTCCTAGGCAGAATGGGGATTTGAACTTGGGTCTACCAGATCCTCATCTGAAACTCTAAGCACTACACCACACTGTGTGAGTCATGGAACTCACATGGTAACAAGTTGCCCCGTGGTTGCTGGTAGGCTTAGCCCAGATGACTCCTCTCTCAGTGACTAAAACAGCCTTCGAAAAGGCCCTGCTTTTCTCCTCTTTGTTAATTTGGACCCCTTTAGCAAGAGGCCTCTGTTCCAGTGGGTACGTGACTATCAGTAAGAAAAAACACAAACTCCAAAGTATTACTGATATGAATTAAGCAGTTTATTGGAAGGCACTACTGCACAATACACTACAAAAGCAAAATTGCAAACTGAATCATATGCATGATACATGAATACACATGAATAGGTCTGGATAAATAAAACCATCAGAAAGATGTATATAATTACAGAAAATAATATATACAGATAAACAGGCAGTGCTGAAGCATGGGGAAATAAAACATGAGTCTACAGTATAGTTCTAAACCAGTCCCCAGTAGAGGACACACTAGGTAGTGGAGACATGAACCATAAACCACTAGGCATTGTAAATATACTTAAACCAAAAGGTTGCAAACATAATGTATGCTAGCCAGTCTATATATCCAATAGTGAGGGGGGGCATCTGGGGGCCAATTCAAATGGAAAAAAAGATTTTCAACAAATTTGGGGGATCCCCAGGTTTTCAGAAAAATCTGAGAACTTCAAATAAAAATGGAGGAGCACATGAGCACATGAATCTGCCTTACACTGAGCCAGACCCTTGGTCCATCAAGGTCAGTATTGTCTACTCAGACTGGCAGCTACTCTCCAGGGTCTTCGCAGAGGTCTTTCACATCACCTTCATTTAACTGGAGATGCCAGGGATTAAATCTGGGACCTTCTGCATGCCAAGCAGATGCTCTAAAAGTGGTGGGGAGCAGAAAACAAGGGGTTAAATGGCTCTGAGCCATTTAAACCCCTGCTTTCTGCTCTCCAAGAATAGGCTTACCAAGTGGTGGTGGGGGATCCGCATGTCTTTACAGGATCCCTGCCGCGGGGACGGCGACATGCGTTGCACTCGCCGTCGCCAGGATGTGACACTACGCGTCGCTCTGACAACGGGACTCCAAACAGCCCCGTTGCCAGAGCGACGCGTTGCGTCACATCCTGGCGACGGCGGTGCAACACGTATTGCCGTCCCCGCGGCAGGGATCCTGTGAAGACATGCGGATCCCCCACCGCCACTTGGTAAGCCTATTCAGGAACCACCACGAACTGCCTTAAAATTTGTGGAAGTCTGTGGTCGTTTTTCAGCTTGTGCACTTCAGTTTACAAACTACAAACTGCCCAAAATTAATAAACCGGTTTATGCTCATGCCTAGAAATCAGTTCTGTGCAATCTTGTTCTCATGGCATCTCAGTAGTCACATCTTAATTCAGCTGGCAAATTTAATATTACAGTTTCTGGGCTCCTTTAGCTGAATCCACAATTTCCCCCAAAGGTTCTGAAACATTCATACAAAATTAAAAAATCAGCAACCCTTGTTTTTTCTCACCCCATGATATCATGTAGGGTCAAATGTAACTGGGGTTGTCGGGTGGGAGGGGTCTTTCTGTTGTAAAAAAAATTATTTGGAATATCTTTAGACAAGCTACGCGCCTGAACAAACGTTTTCTCTCAATATTAAGAAATGCTTTCCCAGCGTTTACAGCTACTTATGGTTAGATGTTCCACAAGGAATACACAGTAATCACTTGATGCTGTATCACTGGCTGATTCTGTATTGGCTTTTCCCGCCATTGTTTTACAAAACCCACACTGGAACAGAAATTCCCCTCTGCATTGCATGCTGGTTTCACTCCCTTTGATTATCGGAATTTATGGTAGTGTCCACACTCCATGCCACTTTCGAGTTCTTTGATTGTTGGATTTAATTGCACCTTCTGCATTGATTTATGGCCATTTTATGGCCATTTAGGGGTGACTCTGCAGTCAGTATGGGATTGCCCTGAGGTATTTGGATGTGGTTTTGAGCTGCACTTTCCCCTCCCAGTTGAGAAACTGTGGAGCAAATGCTAGATGCAGAATGAGTGATTGCATTCTCAACAAGTTACAGTTTCTGATGGCAAACTACACAGTGTCAGGGCATGATATCCATTTTGTTCAAAGATGGAAACTTTAACTGGGCCAGTTCAGGACCAAAAATGTACCAGAGTAACACCCCTGACTTCTACTAAAGCCAAGGCTACAATTGGCAATATATATGCCAAATTATATAAAGGCTTCCGTTAACTGTGTTTAGAGTAGGAATTGTCAGAGATCCCTTAACAGTTGATGAGCTTTAGGTGAGCTCATTATAATATACACAGGTGAAATATTCTTTAAAACCAATCATCTCCACCTCAAATCTTGACCAAGCTACAGCTCACCAGTAGTGCACATTAAATATTAACTTCTGCTCTCCAGAGAGGATTTAACTGCGTTGCTTCCTGTGCAAGGAATGATTCTTGACGGAGTGTTAATGAAATGTTCATTAGTATGCATAAGCCCAAAATGGATATTAAAATTGAAGAATGTCTTTACTGCTTTGGGGAACTAAAAAGATTTTTATAGTAAAAATTTGTGTTTCATTCTGTGTCTATCACAGAGATTTATTTTGAAGTAAAAGGGATGAGGGCAGATCCTACTCACATAGGATGGCTCTTATTTATGCAGATTACTTCATGACCAACTCATGATTAATGTAGGTGATGGGATAGCCATTGAAAAACCACTTCCATTTTGGGTTCCATGTTGTAGAAGTAATATAGAATAATAGAATCACAGTTGGAAGGGGCATAGAGGCCATGTAGTCCAACCCCCTGCTCAATGTGGGATAGGCTTGCAAGTCCCCTTGGGGGGCAGAGAAAACCCCGCCCCAGAGGCCCGTTCCCCGCCGGCAGTGGATCGGGCCGGCAGTGGATCGGGCCCAGGGGGAACCCCACCCCGACGTGCATGTCACCCGGAAGTGACGCGACCACGCCGGGCATGCTGGGGGCGGGGCCACGATCATCCGAGGGAAAACTCTATGGTTTTCCCTCGGATGGTCGTGGCCCCA
>NW_015166424.1:1612424-1626195 GCF_001447785.1 Gekko japonicus
ATTATTATTATTATTATTGTAAAACATCAGATCTTCTTATTTCAAGAAGTCTGGAGATAACTTTTTTTTAAAGGATATCACATTTCGTTTGACAGCATTATGGAAGACCAGCAATAAACTTGGAAGTGCATATCTTCAATGTGAATCCCAGGTGAATAGCTTGCCTTCCATAGTTACACTTTGGAAAATGTCCTCATTGCTTTTAAATCATGAAGATTCAGAAGTCGTCCATACCTCATTTTTTAACAGATGAAAGGGATAATCTGAAATGTCCCCCCACAATATATTGGCCAAATATTATATATACATAAAATAAGACTTGCTTTAGAGTCTATAAATTGGAATTTTCTTTATGAGATTTTTACATTGTAGTTTATATTCCAATTTGTTTCACAAGACATACTGACATCAAAAATATTCAGACATATATTTCATAGATTCACACGGCAATGCTCGCAGTGATAATATTTCATCTGAAAATTGTGATATATCTATCTAGCCCATAAAAGATTGTATGCCTAGAGCTGTAGACTTAAAGTAATTCAGAGTGTAGCCAACAACTATTCAAGTCAATGAAAGTTTTTGCCACTGAATTTACTAGAGTGTGGATTGTGGCCTTAATTCCTTTGCTCCCCCCTTGAGCAGTGTTTCTGTTATAAACAGTCACTAAGGTCTGTTTCTAATTTGTCTCTAGTACCTGATGAATGCTTCTTGAAGGCAAGAAACCAGAAATATTTAGTTTGTACACAAGAAAAAAATAATTTATCAAGAGCAAGCAATAAAGTGATTAAAAACAAAACTGGTATAGTAATTCTAGGTTTACTTTAGACTGTTAATGATTTTTCAGATTCTATACAAAGAGCTATTAAATATTTATTCATTACTTTTCTAAGCAGAGTTACACAATTCAAAGTTCACTGGAGTCTATGAGTATAGAAGGTTAAAACTATGTTTAGGATGGCACTACTACAAGGGAATCAAGGATCCCAGATACCTTTGGTATAAAATATATGCTCACTGGATGCAATACTGTACCTAAATTATCATACTCTCAAAGGGTATAATCTTATAATTCCCATGCTATATAAGCAAACTACTCAATGCCAGCTTAGCATGAATACGTGAGGACTGAGACGACAACTCTCAGTGCTGTATATACATATAAGCATGCTGAATTTAAAATATTTTTATATGGGGTAAACCTCCCCCACTCTCCACAATTAAGTGTTCTATAAAAGCATACACAAATACACACAACGTTTTAAATTATCTAATAGCCAAGTTGCCCCCGCCATGTGAATATCAAAATCAACACATTGGGGGCACTTGGGGGGCAGAGAGATTTCCCTGCACACTTGGAGCAGTCCCCAGGTGTGCAGAAAAATCTAAAAAGTTGAAAAAATATACAGGGGATATTTAAATCCCTGCAAAAGTAAAAGCGTTCCCTGCACATGTGCAGAGAATGCTCTGGCTATTTGGGGGGGGGGAGGCTCAGTAGCCCCAGCAGCTGGGAGCCATTGGTGCCGGGGGGAACGGGAGAAGGCTCAGTGGGTCCGGTGGCTGGGAGCTGCTCAGGCCTTGCCGCCAGTGCCCATGTGAGCGGGAGAAGGCACAGCAGGCCCACGCAGCTCACCACCAGTGTGGGGGCGGGGAAGAAGGATTGGCAGGCCCGGCGGCTGGGAGCTTCACGTGCCTTGCCATCGGTGCCGGGGTGTTCGGGGGGAAAGGATTGGCGGGCCCAGATCTCGCTGTTGGTGCGGGGTGGGGGCAGGGGAGAAGGCTCATTTGCGGCTGCTTCCTCCTCCTCCTCCACGTGGAACTCCTTCTCCCCCCCACGAGTATCACGGGTCCCCGCTTCTTGTTATTCTCTATTTTTAATGTTTCATCCTTCAGCCATCTGTGTCCACCTTTGGCTCATACACTCAAGATAAAAAGGTGGGGTTATTTTTTGCTGTTTCTCTTAACAGACCAAGTGTGTAATCCTTAACAGAGTTCTACCCTGTTGCTTTACTTGGGTTGGGCATAATCCCCACTAAATATGGTATTTATTTTTGAAAACACATACAAAAGGATCAGGCAGTGATCTACAAAGTGGCAGATGTCTTGAACAATCTTTGTTAATTTTTTGCATGGTATTTGATGTTTCTTTAATTTTCTTCTCCAGCCATTGTGCCTTTCCACAATGAGTTAGAACTGTGCACAGTGTAGAGGTGGATGAAGAAATCACTTTGAACATTTTGTATACTTCATAGGGATGCCATTGTGATTAATTAATATTTATAAAGTGGTTTGGAGCTCCTCAGATGAAAAGGTACTGCAGACATGCAAACATCATTATCTTTGTGAAACTCATTCATTTTCTGAGCTTCTTGTTAATTTCACAGTTGTATCTGACTCTTAAAAACTGGGCAATAGATTCCAGCAAAACCACAGACAATGAAGCCTTCAGGGTGTATGAAAAACAGTTTATTTTGCTAACAAAAATAGCATCTTCAATCACCTCTGTGTTACTGGGACTAACGTGGAAAATATTAAGAACCCTGCAGCTGTAAACTGTCGGCCACTTAGAGGTTTTTCCAATTTATGGACTGAGAAAAAGTATAGCAGTTCCTCATTTGCTGTATACAGTATACATGCTTTCTCTTAAGTATGAGTTTCTGTTGAGAGTGAGAATATTGCAGTTTCCTAGCATTCTAATTCAACAGTGGAATATCAGCATGAGATCAAACTGAAAATGGGGTGTTTTGCAGCCCCCATGGCTGAACAGCAACTGAGATATGTTGCCAGGCAACGAGCAATGAGATGGGGCACCAGTGCCCTAGATGGAGTAGAGCAGAAAGTACTCTGCTTACAGAGTCCATAGGCTTTTAAGAGCCCTTGTGCAGGCCCATCATGGCTGTACAGTGGCATGTCACCACACACACCACTCTGGGCAGGGGAAAAACACCTGTATTCCTGTGTCTTGAAATACAATTTATAAAATGTGTGCACATGCTGCAGTGGGGATGTCCCATGATAGCCTTTTCCCATACTATCAAGGTCTATTATAGCCCAACTCCTCACATGGGTGTACCACCAGGCTAAATCAATGGCTGTTTAGTCAAGCAGACTATGTCCTTAAAATAGCTCAAGGATGGGTCTTTGGACTAACTGGGTGCGTTCAGACGCGCCGTTTCAGCCGGCATAAACTGTACCGGTTGGAACCGGTGCAGTTTATGCCGGCTGAAACGCGATCACACTTACCTCCTGTCTGCGCAGCCCATTGCAATACGCCTGTCCACACTCATTATCGGTTTGGTTTTTTAACTTAGTTTGTGCATGCACATAGGCAGCCATCCATAGAATGGCAATCTTCGTGCATGCGCAAAAAACCCTGTCTTATATTTAAACTTTAAAGGTAAGGACTTACCTTTAAAGTTTAAAGAGCACAGTAGCCTCCTTGAGGTCCCGGACACCTCCAAAACGCTACAGTAAGGCCCTTTTCTTTTTTAAAAAAACAAACAACAGGGCGAAGCTTCACCCAAGCGCATATCGCATCCTTTAAAAAAAAATGGTGGGCGAAAATTGGAAGCCACAGGCTTTCGAACGGAAGTAGCTGTGCAACGTTGGAGAGTGATCAGACGGCGGGGTACAGCGTTTACAACCGTTGTACTCAGGATACCACCACTTGGGGACCTAGTGGCAGAGTACAACGGTTTAAAGGGCTTTACAACGGTTAGGGACGGGAGGCAGATGTTTGCTGTGTGAACGCCGGTAAGTACACCGGTTGGAACCAGCACTTAAATCCCCCGTCTGAACGCACCCACTGTGGCTTTGGACATTCTGAGGCTAGGTAACGGCTACAGCAAGCCCCTGGTTTACCTATTAATACTGCAAGAAATTTGGACAAAGAGATCTGAGTCCCCATTATTCGGGGGGGGGAACATTTTCAGATTAAAAAATATTTTCAGACTATCTGTATTTAGTGTATTCTGAGGATCAGGAAAGTTACTAAAACATTTCTGTATATGCCTTTTTATTGAAGATTATTATTCAGCTTGGTTGGTAGTTGTAATTTTGTTCAGGTATACACTCACTTCAAAGCCTTTAAGATTAAACGAAACATCTTTGGCATTTAAGTTCCCAATATAATACTTTTTGCCTTAGTAATGAATAATTTTGAACCATTTAATTCCATATATTTCACTAGAAACAATTAAAACTAGCATACATTATATTTTTCTTTTCATCATAGCCACTGTCTTGTTTACTGTAGACGATTAAAAAAAGAAAAACATACAATGGATCTCATTGATAGCCATTAAAATGGGCTACTCCCTTATCTTTCTTTCCCCAAGCTTCCATTACACTACAATATCACTAGATTTGGGTTATCTTTTAATGTACAAAAGATGTACAAACACCTATTTATGAGTCATGCATGTTATGCCCATTCAGCAAGAACAGAGAAAACAAATACTAATCTCCTCCTAAGCAAGTAGAAGGAATGATATCCAGAACCTTAGGGGAAAGGACTTGGATATCAACATAAACTTGAAACTTGTCTTGTTAAGTGCCATGTATGATCCACAAGGAGCTGCGGTGGCTCAAGTGGTTAAGACGTTGAACTGCAGGCTGTGGAAGGTCAGTAGTTCAGCAGTTCGAGACCCGGGTGCCTCATGACGGAGTGAGTTCCCGTCTCTAGTTCCAGCTCCTGCCAACCTAGCAGTTCAAAAGCAAGAAATTGCAAGTAGATAAATAGGTACCACTTCAGTGGGAAGGTAACAGCATTCCGTGCGCCTTGGTGTTTAGTCATGCTGGCCACATGACCACGGAAACATCTTCGGACAGCGTTGGCTCTTCGGCTTTGAAACAGAGATGAGCACCGCAACCCTAGAGTCGGATTCGACTGGCTTTCGAGCAAGGGAACCTTTACCTTTATAATCCACAATCTATAGAAGTAATTGCCAATTGTTTTGCGGAATACCAATGAAAAAGAATTATATAATCTCTCTTTCCCCACCTCTGCATATTTATTTGATATGCTTCTATTTAAAATATTCATACGCCAAACTTGGGCACAGCAATCCTAATCAACTATTTCCAAGTGGGAATGTGATATATATAATTGCCCTAATGTGTTGGCCATTTCCACCTCTCCCATTGGTTATGATGTGTGCTCCATCAGCCATTGGCCCATCAACTGCCACTCAAGAGTGGCATCATTGGCTTGGTGCTGGGTCCACTCCTCTTCCTCACCCACTGCCACCTCAGCCAAACGGCTATCTCTCCTGACAAAGACACTTCTCCTGCTTGGCTCCCGTGGGACTAACTTTTACCTCAGTGTCTGTAGCTAAGGAACCAAGCTTGGTTCTGTCAGTAAAAAGACAACGGAACTAAGCCCTTTCCAGGCCTTTGTGGGGGAATTCATTGGGGCCAGTCTTGACTAGGCTTGCAAAGGTCCAGGTTGGGAAATTCCTGGAGATTTTGTATTAAAGTCTATGGAAGCCAGGGTTTGGGGAGGGGAGAGGCCTCAGCTGAATAGAATGCCACAGAGTCTACCCTCCAAAGCAGTTATTTCCTCCTGGGGAAACATTGCTGCCATTCTCCAAGTGAGGGTTGGAGATCACTCAGAATTGCAACTGCTCTCTAGATGGCAGAGCTCAGTTTCCCTGGAGAAAACAGCTGCTTTGCAGGGTAGACTCTGTGTCATTATACTCTGCTGAGGTCACTTCCCTCCTACTTGGGTTCCCACTGCAGAGAAAGACTACTTTTCCTAGGTAGAGGCTGCAGGTGGTGGTGTGATGGAAAGCTAAAGTCAGAGGGGCAGATAAAGGTATGTTGATGGTTGGCTGGGAAGGATAAGGTTGCCAACTCAAGATTGGGAAATTCCTGGAGATTTGAGGGGTGAAGCGTGGAGATTGTGGGGTTTGAGGAGGGGTGGGACTTCAGACAGGTACAATGCCATAGACTCCACCTTCCAAACCAGCCATTTCCTCCAGGGAAACCATTAATGCCGTTCTCCAGGTGAGGGCTGGAGATCACTCAGAATTACAACTGCTATCCAGATGGCAGAGCTCAGTTCCCCTGGAGAAAACAGCTGCTTTACAGAGTGGACTCTATGTCATCATACCTTGCTGAAGTCGCTTCCCTCTGACTTGGCTCTCCACTCCAGAGAAAGACTACTTTTACTAAATATAGGCTCCAGGTAGTTGGAGGGAGATGGAAAGCTGAAGTCAGAAGGGCAGATAAAGGTACGTTGATGGTTGGATGGGAAGGAAATAGGGTTGCCAACTCTCTCTTAGTTTATTTCAGCTCATATCACCAATGGTCTCAAGCACATCCACAATATACAACATACATATAAAATACCAAAGTGAAACTGTACATTCAAATCCAGTTAAAATAGAAACAGTATAAAAGATTTAAAATATAAAACAGAACCAAAAATGCAAACCTTATCATAACAGCAATTATTTATGTTTCAATGCTATTAGAATAGCTAAATATTTTGCTACTGAAGCGGTAATTATCGGATTGATATCTGACAGCAGATAAGAGGTCACCCATGGCTCCAGTGCAAGGTGGTATTTAGATAGAAGTGGATATATCCAATATGACCTAAGAGCTAACCAATGAAAACAAAACCAAAGATGTGTCAGAATGTCACCAGAACCGCAGGTACAAATCCTATCTAAATACGGAGTTCGTGGGAAAATGTCCCGTTAATTCTGCAGGCGGTACAGCATTTAATCTTGCAAGAGTAAAAGCAAATCTATGAGAGGGGGTGGTAAGATGGCTTAGATATAATGGGTCAATGAAGGAGGGATCCCCAAAGCTAGGGAAGAAGATACACACCTGGCATGTGCAGCGGTACTGGCCCTATCCCAATTTCCTGCCTTCGATCTGATCTGTCTCCATGCTTCTTGCTGAGATATAGTTTTGATCATTGATATTGGGAGGCCGAGGAGGTTCAATTTCTCATCTATTTGATTTGACTAGGTAGTTCTATAATTATCCTCGTTCAGTCTATATATCAAGCTCCCTGACTATGGACTAGAAAAACAAACCTTCAGCCTTAGTCTGAAAGTAACCAGTCAAGCTCTAAGTTCTAGGGAACTTTGGGCTAGCTCCCACCTAAGAACAGCTCCCACCACTCACTTTGGAACTCCCAAAATGTGATGCAGGAATTGAGTTAATAATTTGTCTAAGGATTCAGAAGCTGCACAGATCTAAATGGCTGCCCCATATAGGAATTGAGGTATTATTTTTGCATTAAATGCCCCCTGTCAAGTAGTAATATCTCAAAAGTGCATTGACATTTGGTTTAACAGTATCTTGGGCTAAATTAAGATGATGTTTCCAAGATAAATTCTTGGAGAAGACCATCTTTAGTTTTCCATACTTTACATTTATGGTTTAACTTCTTAGTAAAAACTATCATTTTTGATTTTTTGTAGTTTACCATGAGCCCCTCTTGTCTGCAAAACGCAGAGAAAGCGTTAATTGTTTTCTGAAGGCCTACTTCAGATCTGGATAACAAGGCTGCATTGTCTGTATACAATAATACAGGAACTTCTTGGCCTGCCAAAATAGGTGTGTGATGGGCATGGTTTTTTTTATGTAAGGCACCATATCGTTAAGATAAAAGTTGAACAGAGTATGGGCCAGTAAGCAGCCTTGTTTAACTCCTTTAACAAGGTTGATAGGATTTGTAAGCTGTCCTTCCGAGCCATAACGTATCTGCGCAAAAGGCTCTTTGTATAATTTTAAAATGAGCCATAGAAGTCTTTTATCTATTGTAGACTTGTTTAACTTGGACCACAAGCGAGATCTAGGGACAGAGTCAAAGGCAGCTTTTAAGTCCATAATTGCCACGTAGAGACAATTACCAACTTTGGATGAATATTTCTCAGCTAAGTGGTAAAGAACAAGACAATGATCCAAGGTAGAGGCACCTTTTCTAAAACCAGCTTGCTCAGGATAAAGAATCTCATCATCTTCCAACCAAGACTGTAATTTAATATGGAGAAAAGCCACCTATATTTGTTGAGAGCAAGCTGATAGGTCGATAATTTGCTGGATCATTTCTATTGACTTTTTTACGTATTGGCACTATTATTGCATGGTTCCACGAAGCTGGTATAATTCCTGTTTTATTGACTTGGGTAAAAAGAGGAGCCAAAAGAGAGCTCCACCAAACAGGGTTTAATTTTAATTGGAATTAAGTCTGGCCCAGGTGCTTTACCTGAGCTCATTCATTCAATCAATCAAGTCATGGTCTCCGGGGGTGGAGCCTGGAGAGGGTGGGGTTTGTGGAGGGGTGGGACCTCAGACAGGTACAATACCATAGACTCCACCCTCCTAACCAACCATTTCCTCCTGGGAAACCATTGTTGCCAATATCCATGTGAGGGCTGGAGATCATTCAATTACAACTGCTCTCCAGATGGCAAAGATCAGTTCCCCTGGAGAAAATGGTGGATTCTGTATCATTATAACTTGCTGAGGTGCCCCCCCCCGACAGCCAGTGTGACGTAGCAGTTAGCGCTTCAAAGCAGGGTCTGCCAGACCCAGGTTCTTCCTCTGGAAGCTGATTGGGTGATTTCAGACCACTCACAAACTTTCAGCCTAACCTACCTCACAGGGTTGTTGTGCAGATCAAAAGGGGGAGTGGAGAATGATGTGAGCTACTTTGGTCCCCACTGTGGAGAAAGGCTGTACTTTTCCTAGGTAGAGGCTCCAGATAGGAGGGGAGATGGAAAGCTGAGGTCAGAGGGGCAGATATGCCAACTCTGGGTTGGGAAATTCCTGGATATTTGAGGGGTGAAGCGTCGAGAGGGTGAGGTTTGAGGGGGGTGAGTCCTCAGACAGGTACAATGCCATAGACTCCACCCACTAAACCACCTGTTTCCTCCTGGGAAACCATTGTTGTCAATCTCGGGGGGGGGGCTGGAAATCACTCAGAATTGCAACTGCTCTTCAGATGGCAGATATTAATTCCCCTAGAGAAAACAGTAAGCTCTGTGTCATTATACCTTACTGAGGACACCACAGCAAATTGACACTGAGTGCCCAAGACCAGGACACCTGCCCAGAGCCTCCTTCTAGAGCTCGTTGTATTTATTTCCACAATGGGCCTTATTCCTAGTAAGAAAATAATACAAGAAGAGCAAACACAATAAAATATCCATAAACAATAACATCTTCAAAGCAATTAGTATACCAGTACACAATTAACCACACAAAGAACCAAGTAAAACATAGTAGACAGAAAAACTGCCCAAAGGCCCATCAGCTTTGCAAAACCAATTGAGAATGTAGCAGACACAATATCCTAAAAGAGTAATAAAACCAGTATAAAGGGGATTCAGAGTAAAAAACAAGAGGAAGGCAAAAACAGCAACAGAATATGATCAATAAAAATATAAATACAACTTCAAAATACAGTCAACAAAATTAAATGTATAAATGGGCAGACAGACAGGATTGCCGAGATTTTTATGGGCAAAAGGACTTCCACTTGCAGAACATGATTGCTTCCACAGTAATCTCCCTGGGGGAGAGGAACAGGAATTAGGGGGTCATGTTGGCTGCTGCAAAAGGTGAAGTGGCATTGCCAGTTCCCCCCTGGCCACTGGCAGGTGATGGGGGGGTAGGATTGCCAGATCTAGTTTGGGAGGCTCCTGGAGATTTGGCCATGGAGCCTAGGGAAGACAGAGACATCAGTGAGGTACAATGTCATAGAGTCCAACCTCCAAAGCATCCATATTCTACAGGGGAATTTTGTGCTTACGTTCTCCAAACAGAAGCTAAATGGATAAGGCCACTAGAAAAAGCATCATAGGGACAAAGAAAAGGTTCTTCACATTTTCTACTGCTGTGGGCAACATAAGCTATGAACATGAGGCTTTAGACTGGGAACAGGAGTCTGAATGTTGTACACAGAGTAAGCCAAATTAAGCAAATTAGTTTTTTAAAAAGCCTGACTATCCTCTCGCTTGTTGTACATATGCTCATGGATCTCTCTGTAAAGGATTAGTGTCTCATTTCAGGAATTTGGAGAGGGTATTTATTGAATCTGGGTATTAGTTTTGGCTCTGGTGTTATTTTCTTGCAAACCTGTGAGCTCTGAAGAACCAAGTGTGTCTGGGCTTTGAAAGCAATGATTACATAGTTCATTTCCCCAATCAATCACTGCATTGTAAGCCAAGTAGCTTGAAGGCTGAACATAATCTAAGGAATTTTGGTGACATCTCATCAATTCATCAGTTGCAAATCCTCTCTCTACCAGAGCTTTCAAATAAACACAAATCAGATATTAAGGATAAGGTTGATGAAGTGCCATGGAAATTCCATTTTATGCACCTAAAAACACAGACATTAACACAGGCATATTTTAAAGTGCCTTCTATTACCTGACAGCAAAAGCAACTCAAGATATATTTCACTATATTCTATTACTTTTTAAATTTAATTAAAAAATCTCACTGAGCAAACACTAACACATTCAAAAAATATAATTCATTTACTTCAGACTGGAAAAGTAAAAACTTATTAGCAACAATGCTGGGTACATAGATATCTTCAAGGTTATTATCTAGTGTTAACGACTAAATAAATTTCAGCACATACCACAATCATTTTTGTAGAAGATAACAGTATGAACCATTGAAACAGAAATGTAAGTTTACACCAGTAAATGGAAAACTTTTATCCTGGGCTCTGGAACTCTTTGCTGTATGACATTTATGGATCTGAATAGCTTAATGGAAATGATACTTGTGTGTGAACAATAAGAATATATCTAATGAGTGTTGGAATATATAAGGTCTATAGTGCACCTACTTGAAGAAGATCAGAAGAACAGCCTATAGGGGACAGCTGAAGGACTGCTAGTTAGCATAGCTAGATTAGGCAGTTCCCACAGTTTCCTGTCTCCTGGTTGGCTCTTTGGAGACTTCCTGCTCTGACTAACTGCCCTTCATTCCTGTCTGTTATAGCAGTTAGTTAGTTAAGCTTCTCTCCCTCTCCTCTATACTATCAGAGTTTATTTCTTCTTTAATAAACTGAGTTATTTTCTTTTAAAAGTCGATGCTCCATTCCTCTGCATGTTTAAACTCTGCCAACAGGGTTATGGGTCCAGCATGAGTACCTTTGCGAAAAACAGAAAGGTTTATATAGATCAGTAGGTAAAAAGACGAAGAAACTTCAAAAATGGCTGCTTTCTTCACAGCTCAGCCCAGCTACCTACTAGATAGATTGACTGAACAATTTTCTCATTTGGAGGGAGAGAGTGAAAAGTGACTTGCTTGAAATGGGACTTTGGTACATCATAAACGAATCCTGGCCAGGAGATGACACCCCAGCAAAGCAGAAGTCCTGGGACACACACAATGAGAAGGCAAGATGTGCATTAATTAAAAGTTTGTCCGATAGAGATGTTCTGTGAGTCATTCAAACGCAAACTGCAAAGGCAGTCTGGAATGAACTGGAGAGACTTTATGTTAACTACTCTCTAAAGAGCTAGCTCTCTATAAAAAAAAAGCTATTTAGCATAAGGATGCCTGAAGGGGGTAATCTGTGAGAGCACTTAGATCAAATGCTTGCTCTTAGTCAAGAGCTAAGAAGTGCTGGCAAAGATATTTCTGAACAGGATTTGGTTGTTTTGATTAGTTAGTCTACCCAAGACTTATGAAAATGTTGTATGCCAGATAGAGTTAAAAGGAAATCTCTCTGTGTCAAATGTGATAAATGAACTGGAGCAAACATTCAAACATAAACAGTTTGAAGAGCTCAAGAGAAAGGCTGAGCTGAATGTTGACCAATAGCTCTATAAGTAAATAATACAAAGTAACTTGTTATTCATGTGGAAAATGGGCATATTAAAAAGGACTGCAATGCTTTTAATAAGAAGGTTGCCCCCCCAAGACAAATAAAAGGGGAGAATTTGAAACAGCCACGCCTGAATAAGTGTTTCATACTAACTAAAGATGCAACCAAAAGTCATAGATGGTTCCAAGATTGTGCATGCTCAATGCAAATGAGTGCACACAGAGACTTCTGGAAACTCTAAATGAAGAAAAAAGAGAAACACTAAGTGTTGCTGATGGGAGATCAGTTGTGGCAGAAGGGGTAGGATCAGAAAGTTAAAATGCAGACACCCAGACAGGCAGGTCAGAGAAATCCTTATTAAGAACTGTTTGTATGTGCCACAACTAGCAAATAACTTGCTTTCAGTAAGAGTTCTTGCAAAAAGAGGGTAACCTTATTTGAAGAAAGATATCCTATCAGATAAGATGGTGAACTGATTGCAACAGGGAGAGTGCACACAAAGTGCAAATTTGACCAAAAGTTGCAATCATAAGAAACATTCCAGGTTATGGCACTGAAGATTTGGACACAGAGATAAGGATGCAATTGCCCAAATTGAGAACCAGAAATTGACCAAAGGCCTACAAATAAATAGATGTACAATTGAAAGGAATTGTAGGCATTACATTCACGTAAAGGGGACAAGACCAAGTTTCAGCAACAATCATGAACCAAACCAAACAAGGAGCCCCCTGGAGCTCACTCATAGTGATGTTTGTAGTCCAGTGAAGAAGAAGAGGAAGAAGAAGAGAAGAGATTGGATTTATACCCCACCCTTCACAACCCAAAGGAGTCTCAGAGTGACTTACAAACTCCTTTCCCTTCCCCTCCCCACAACAGACACCCTGTGAGGTAGGTGGGGCTGAGAGAGCTCTGACAGAAACTGCTCTTTTTTCAAGAACAGCTGTGCTGGAATTATGGCTTGCCCAAGGTAATCCAGTCAGGTGCAAGTGGAGGAGTGGGGAATCAAACCTGGTTCTCCCAGATTAGAATCCGTGCAGTTAACCACCACACCAAACTGCCTACACCAAAACAGAGACCCCCTAGTGGGAACAGATATATTTTGACTTTTATTGATGAGTTCTCTAAATACACAGTTACCTACTTGATCAGGGAGAAGAGTGAAGTATTTGAAAAACTCAAGGCATATGTTGCAATGGTTAGCAACAGGTTCCAGAGGAAACCACTGGCAATCTGAACTGACAGGGGAGGAGAATACTTGAGAAACAACATAAAAGGTATTTAACTGAACAAGGTATTGAACATCAGCTCATTGTCCCATACACACCAGAACAAAAGGGCATAGCTGAGGGGAAAAACAGCTCTCTGGCTGTGGTCACACACACTAAATAATCCTCTTTCAATCCACTTTCAATGCAGTTTCCAACTGGATTTTTACTGTGTGAACTGGCAAAATCAAATTCAAAAGTGCATTGAAAGTAGATTGAAAGTGGATTATTTAGTGTGTGTGACCACAGCGTCTGACAGAAATGTGCAGATGCATTTTACTAGAAGCAGATCCACCAGAGAAATACTGGGGAGAAGCCATTAGCACAGCCACTTTTCTACAAGACAGGCTACCCACAAAAGGTGCCAAGAGCATGCCGTATGAACTGTGGTATGGGCAGAAACTCAGCATGAAACATCTTGGGGTATATGGGTCAAAAGTCTTTGCCTACAACCCCAAAGAAAAGCAGTACAAGTTGGATTTAAGGACTGAGCAAGGTATTTTTGTTGGATATATTTTGGGGTGTAAGGGATATAGAATCCTTGATCCAAAAACACAAACTATATGAGTTTGCAATGTAGTCTACATAGGCAAAAAGGAAAAATCTAAAACTACCCCCCAAAGAGAGAGAGAGAGAGAGAGAGAGAGAGAGAGAGAGAGAGAGAGAGAGAGAGAGAGTATATATCTCTA
>NW_015166424.1:1626206-1675704 GCF_001447785.1 Gekko japonicus
GAGAGAGAGAGAGAGAGAGAGAGATTGGATTTATACCCCGCCCTTCATTACCCAAAGGTGTCTCAGAGTGGTTTACAAGCTCCTTTCTCTTCCCCTCCCCACAACAGTCACCCTGTGAGGTAGGTGGGCTGAGAGAACTCTGACAGAAACTGCTCTTTTTTCAAGAACAGCTGTGCCAGAATTATGGCTTGCCCAAGGTAATGCAGTCAGGTGCAAATGGAGGAGTGGGGAATCAAACCCGGCTCTCCCAGATTAGAGTCCGCCCACTTAACCACTACACCAAACTGGCTCTCTACACCAAACCTGCACTACACCAAATTGGACACTATAGAATCCAAACTGATGAAAGGAAATAAAATGCATCAGCCAGAAGCAATGCAATCAATCACCTTGGAACCTACAGATGACATACCAGAAGAGCCCCAGGAATCAGGAGAGAATGAAGAACCAGCGGTCAGATGATCAGCTAGATCTAAGAAGGAAGTACCGCCAAGAAAATTCTCCTACCTGACCAAAATAGAGACCGCAACGGAACCTTCCACATGGGAAGATATAAAGAGAATGCCTACTGATCAGGCAAAAAGATGGAGAAATACCACAGTGGAAGGAATTAAATCTCCAGAAGAATCAGAAATGGACATTCACAGAAGCACCTCCAGGAAGGGGGGGGGGGTAGAATACAAATGGATTTCTAAACCTGTCCTCATGCCAAACTGGTCCTGTGGTATATCCCAGAGCTATGAAGGATGAAACGAGAACTGAGACAACTAGAGCAAGGGTGGCAGCATGCTTACGACGAGGCCACTAGAACATCTTATAGCAGATATATGAAAGCCTATGATATGACAGTGAAGAACACTAAGAAGGATTTCTATGTGACCTCCATTGCATCTACAAGCTCTCACCCAGCCCAATTATTTAGAACAATTTGGTCTTTAATGTCATTGCCACAGGGCAAACCAAACAATAAGGAATTAGCCATTGGTTGTGAGGCATTTGCGAGCTATTTAGCAGATAAAGTCTTGTCACTCTTCTGGAACCTCCCAGCCACAGTTGATACAGCAAGGAACTGGAAGCACCTTGCCCATCTTCAGGTCTAGTTTTGGACCAATTCAGTTGGCTCTCCCAGGAGGAAGTTGACAAGACCCTGGCAGCTGTGAATCCTACCACTTGCCTAACTGATCCATGCCCATCTTGGCTAGGTGTTCTGACTTCCCTAGGAGATATAGTCAATCTATCTGTTTCCTTGGGGATTTTCCCAGGGAGCTTGAAGGAGACCGTGGTGCTCCCCACTCTTTAAAAAAACCCCCATCATTGGGCCTGATGGTCCTTTCCAACTACCACCCAGTGTCAGACTTACTGTTCCTGGGCAAGGTAGTTGAGAGGGCAGTGGCTTAACAATTCCAGGGTTTCTTGGAGGATGCTTCCATCCTGGACCCATTCCAGTCTGGCTTTCACCCCCGGTTAGCCTGATCTTATCAGATCTTGGAAGCTAAGCACAGTTGACCCTGGTTAGTATTTGGATGGGAAACCACCAAGGGAGTCCAGAGTTGCTAAGCAGACGCAGGCAATGGCACACCACCTCTGAATATCTCTTGTCTTGAAAACCCTATGGGGTAGCCATAAGCTGGCTGTAACTGATAGCCAAAAAAAAAAAGAGTGCAAAGCAGAGGTTCCTCCTCCCATACAGCTCACCTGCTTGCATATTGGAGAAAGTAAGGATAGAGGCTAGCCACACCCATAAGAGATACAGCACGCATGTGCATGCAGAAAGCATATATGGTGAATGCTTGCACTGTCAGGAAAACAAGTACTAAGGAGTAACAGCAACAGAATCTAGCTGCCCTGCAGCTCTCCATTGACAGATATGGTAATGTTTTTCCAGGTGAAAGAGATAATGCCTTCACTGTCCGCTAGCAGACAAAACAGTCATGCTGCTGTAGAGTGATGAAGACCAAGTAAGGTCTCTGAGAGATCTGTGATCAACAAGAATGTGGCTATTCTGTGTGTGTGTGTGCGCATGTGCACATGTGCATGTGTGTTTGAGGGAGAGAGATCAATGATGATGACTAAATTTCTGAGATCTGTCCTGTATCTTTAATTTCATACAATGCCATGCATTTCTTTATATATCTCCCCTGACACCACTTCTGGGTAGGGGAAATCATCCTAATAAATAAACAATGTCAACCCCTCCTGACTGACTTTTGGTACTGGCCCTAGTATTCAAGAACAATGTTTAAAGGCATTGGAGTGCAGTGAAATTGAATGCTGCAGTCCAGAACAATGTTCCCTCTAAGATGTGGAGTCTTGTCAGCAAAAATTCTACTTTGTGAGCTGCCGGCATTAAAGTTGTGAGCAAGCGATTTGGCTGCTGCATAAACTAGTTTGCTCTGGAGCCATCCTCCCTGAGATAAGGCAAAAATGTGTGAGCCGGAGGCTAAAAAACTGTGAGCTAGCTCACACTAACTCAGCTTAGAGGGAACACTGGTCCAGAATTTAAATGTAGCAGGTACTCATTTGCATATTAAGCGACACACCCCTAATGTAGCCAATCCTCCAAGAGCTTACAGTAGCTCCTGTAAGAAGAGCTCTGTAAGCTCTTGGAGGATTGGCTACATTAGGGGTGTGTGGCCTAATATGCAAAGGAGTTCCTGCTACAAAAAGAGCTCATGCACTCTATTTTTGTAAAGAATTTTTTAAAGAACACTGATGCCCTCCCTCAATTTTTCACCTGAGTATTTTAGGGTAGGAAGATCTCCTTGTGCCTGTTGTGCAATGGAGAATTTTAATTGTGTCTAAAGTGGGGATTCCCCCCTCATTGGTCTGCAATTTGTTAGGGCAAGTCCCTATCAAGTGGTATAACCCTTGAGAATTTCATCCCAGTTTGGTAGGGGAAGGAATTTATACTAGTGGACTGATTAATACAGCTAGATTTAATATGATATTCTAAAGCAACACAAAAGAATTAAATCATTTTCCCCCCATCTTTTATCTTAACAGCTATTGTTCTTCCCCCATTCTGCCTAGACATTACTCTTTTTCAATCTTTCCCCTGTCTCCTGATTTCATATATACTGGTAGGTCTTACTTATATGTTCATGAGAGAAAGCTGTATAGAATTGTACCTCTAACTACTGCTGAGTGCCTTTTTCTGATTAAATCCCTCCCCCAATATTTGATGGCCCAATCTTATGGAACACAACACTCCAGTGTGTGGAATTTGGCATAAAACTTCTATCACTGGTGTGACAGGATAACACAGATTTTATTGGACAAAATATTCAGAGGTATAGAAAATCACATAAAAAGATAGAAACATTAAGAAATAATAAGTCCTCAGAGTGCCAATTAAATCTTGCATTCAAGGAGATATAAAATTTTCTAAACGTACAGCAGAAAAAAATGAAGGTATGAAGACAGAGTAATTCCTAAATTTACAAGTGTTACAAACAATCTAGCTCATTCAGCAAAATGGTTCATCTAATTGCAATGCATAACTTTTTAACAAAAGGCTCAGCTACACAAGATGGGCGAAATCTATTATAAGGTCCCTCACCATCCTTAAATTTCTTTAAGGGCAACTGTGGGAAAACTGTAACTTGGACTGGCATTACAATACCAGAGATGAATTATCTCCCTCAACTTCATAGTTTCCCAAATAGAGGTACACACACTGAGTAACTAGTAAACCCAGTAGGATAAAAATGCTAAATTTCTGTCCCCTCCTTCCTAGCTGAGGCTCATAGCTATAAGGAAAGGTGAACTGGCAATCTCTGTCCAGCAGAAAGCACATGGGAATTGAGGCCTCTTTTTGTGGCAGGAACTCCTTTGCATATTAGGCGATTCACCCCTAATGTAGCCAATCCTCCAAGAGCTTACAGAGCTCTTCTTACAGGGGCTACTATAAGCTCTTGGAGGATTGGTGACATTAGGGGTGTGTCGCCTAATATGCAAAGGAGTTCCTGCCACAAAAAGAGTCCTATCCCAGCATGGTGGCCCAGATCAAAAAAAGGGTCACCCCAGCTTCATTTAAAAAAACAAAAAACTAAAGACTTTTGGAGATCTGATCCAGGATCTGCAGTCTTTCATCTAGTTGAGCCGCTGTTGGGACTGAAACCATCCTGCAGGGATCCCAACATATGGAACCTAAGCAACCTCCCCTAAACTGCAAAGCCCCAAACCACTTCCACATGAATTCAGAGATGATTCCTGCTCACACGGTAATGAAACCAGGTAGAATACAAAAATGTCTTATTTCTAAAATTTAAAGAAAGCAACATAATTACAATTCCAGTACATTCTTTGTTAGGTCCAAGAGTGACAAAACAACAACAACAATCGCCCCCCCCCAACTCTCAATACATAGGATACCTACAGAGAAGATGGTAAATCTTCACTAAGTAATATGATAAAGGTGAGCAGAAGAATATTCCAAATTGTGGCCCAACACAGCATACCAGTTTAAGCATCTAGTACAGATGTCCAGTAGACAGGCAAAAGGAAAACAAGAGAGAGAAACCACCCTAAACACCTATACCCAATTACAGGGTTTGGCTTATAGCATCATATGATACACATCAACCAATGAAATTCTTCCCCCTTAAGAATCCTCCAGAAAACACTTACACCTACTCCTTTTCCCTCCGCCCCCATCTTTTTACCACAGACAGGTGTGGTTTTCAAAAATGACTCCTAATTAGCACATTCCACTGCTCAACCATGGGAAAGACAAGGACCTATGACTCCCAAGCCAGGTGCATCTGCTCAGCTCAGCCTGACTGGCTTTCTAATACTCAACCAACAGCCCCCGAGAGGAGTCGCCAGAGAGCCGAAAGAACAGTGGAAGACGCGGAAGACGCAGCGGAGAGAAAACTGGAAGAAGTCGCCCACTCGCCGGACAAACAAACGATTGGAGCTGGGAGGGTACCTGGTAGGGCTTTCCCCACCCCAGACGTACTGTGGCCATAGTTAGGGTTTCTGCATA
Source organism: Gekko japonicus (assembly GCF_001447785.1). Lineage (NCBI taxonomy): Eukaryota > Metazoa > Chordata > Lepidosauria > Squamata > Gekkonidae > Gekko > Gekko japonicus. The sequence goes on from NW_015166424.1 coordinate 1,631,194, forward strand.
GGTCTCTGCACCATGCACCGTATAAGCCATTCAGAGCCCTTTGGGGGTGAGCGGGGTACAAATAGAAAGTATAAATAAATAAATAAGTTAACTCCTAGGTGGAATGAGGGTGCAATTTTATCAGAGCCTTATTGTAAAGTCCCCAAAAATTTGAATTCATGTAGTTGCTGTAACATCTTGTCTGATCCAGGCGTAAAAGGTATTCACATTCAGGTGTCTGCACAACAATAGTCTGGTTTATTAACATCTCAGAAACACCTCCACAAAGAAGGGTATACACTAAGTCGAGAGGAACAGACACCTAACTGCCAAGACAATACTAGGCTAATGTATACTGTATACCTGTGCTGAGAGACTGCTCCTGTTAAAGGAACATTACATCACAGTTACAGCCATTTTTGCATCTGAAAGTAAGACCTGAGAAGAGAATTTAACCTGTTGAAATGAATGGAACTAAATAATGTTTAAAACTACCAGGTACATGGTTATGCTGTCTGTCACCTAGGTTTTAAAACATGGTAGCTTTGCTTTCATCAGAACTGCAGGGAAAAGTCTACAAGGAGACTAAGATCACACTACCACTGAATGTTACAGAATGGAAATAATCACCCCAGCTGCAGCCACAAAAGACAGCTACATGAGCTCTCTGTGAGCAAGTACAGCCTGTTAGAAAGAAAACTACTTATATCCATGATATGTGCAAGCCAGCCCCATAATGCAAGGGGCTTATTATACAGCCTTGGGAATCTCTCTTATGTGAATGAAAATGCTTTGCCTTTGATAATGTTTAATAACTGATAAATAGCAGAGACAGTCTAAATCAGGGGTGTTGAATTCATTTGTTATGAGGGCTGGATCTGACATAAATGAGACCTTGTTGGGCCGGGCCATGTGTGTCATAAAATGTAATGCCAGGTAGCAGAGATATAAACTTTATAAAGGACAGAAACACAAAGGCTTAAAACATTAGCTCTGTAAGCTGCAACCCTACTTTTAATTTATTGATATTCACCATAGAAATCTCATGCTCAGAGTTCTGAGTCTAGGTTAAAACATGAAATGGCTGAGTGATTAAGAGAGTCTGGCGAAGCAAGCTATGATGCAGCAGCAGCTTAACTGGAAGCAGGAGATAGCCAGTTCCACTGTGGGCCTGATGGAAGCTCTCCGGGGGCCTGATCTAGCTCCCGGGCCACATGTTTGACACCCTTGGTCTAAATGGTCACAAGCAAACATTTTTGTTGCAAAAAAGAGGTGCTTTCTTGTCCCACCCACTGATCTCTATTGTAGTGGTCCAAGCCCTGTGGGCTGGATCTAAGTAGAAAGGGGTATTTTCCCCCTGATACTTCCTCCCACTGCAGATCCTCATACCGTACACCATACTGTTTCCAAGAATCCCCCAGCTCCCTGGGGATTGAGTGCATGTGCAACTGAGCACTGGTGCATAAAAAACAACACAATGCAACCACACATCTTTTTTGGCAGTATTTAATCAATGGATGCATGCACTGGCAACATGGAGGGGAGACAGGGAGGAGCTAAAAGCTGTTGCTGGGTGTGCAGCAGAATTGTTGTGTGCAAAATTCAGAAATTTAAAACTGGAACCATAGAGCATACCGTTTATGGGTTCAAATGTGGATACTATAGTCATTTGAGAGTCTATAATCTAGCAGACATTTGAATGAGGCAAACTTTGGATACACCCTTTTTTTGTAGTATTGAAATTACACAAAGCCAGCTCCTGAAACCATTCTAAAGCTTGCTCCTAAAACTATTAATGTCAGACTGTTCCCCTACATGGATTGAACCATACCCATGTTGGTCATATGAATTATTCCCTAGATATCAGATAGCACATAATCCATAATTTTCCATATGAAAAAGAGTTCCCAAGCCTTCCTAACTGTGTTCTAAGCAGGAAAGTGAAAAGCTGCACTATATGCTTATAGTGGAAGATTCTGGCATGGTTGTCCATAGGTTGAGATGTCTTGCAAACTGGTCCTATATATAAAGAGAATTATAACTAAAAGGAGGGGTGGGGGAACAGGCTTCTTCATTATTCCATGAGAATAAATCTTGGTGCATGTTTTAGAAGAAAAGCTAAGTGTTCAACAGCATTCACCAGAGCTGCTCTCTATTAGAAATGTAAATTAAAAATCAGCTCCCTTTGAAAGTGTAACCTCCCACTACTAGAGCATCTGTTAGACTTACCTGCCAGACATAATAATGTAAAAGGTTTGGTGCTCATTTAGTGGTTGACTGACTCGGAGAACGTACCCTTTTATGCATTATCATCTCAGGTATTGTGAGCTTCTGTTGTTTTATTTATCTGTGCTGGGGGAAAAATGTGTATTAGAGATCTTATTATTGAAGTAATACCTGCCTGGAATTACCCATCTTAATTTATCCGCTATGTTAATGCAATAAACATTTGAATGCCCTTGCCCTTGTCCTCTGTGTCAGGAAACCCCAACACATTTATAAAAAGTTCAACCTTGAGATTCAAATAGGAACATAAGCTTGACAGATGGGATCAGAACAGTGTAAATACATGAGGTCCTGTCATCACATCTAGTTTGGTTACTTTTCTTTCTGGACTGTCTAAAAGGTACCTGCCTTATTCCTCTACTAGGGCTGATTGTAGCAGAGGTTGGTGAGTCGGGTAACTTCTAAATTGGAAATGCTTGGGGGGGGGGAAGAGAAGGTTCAACTCTCATTCTCCTAATTAGTTTTTAAGAAAAAAAAATAAAATTATCAAGATATTTCTGGATTTCAGACAGAATAGCAAGCATTGATTATCTAGAATAAAATCAAAGCCCTTCACAATCATTTGAGCCACACTTGCTACAACACTGAACTTGCTTTTGTTTCAGTGATGTTCATATGGTATGTGAAGCATTAGCAACTTAAAGGTAAAGGTAAAGGTTCCCTTGCTCGAAAGCCAGTCGAATCCGACTCTAGGGTTGCGGTGCTCATCTCCGTTTCAAAGCCGACGAGCCAGCGCTGTCCGAAGACGTTTCCGTGGTCATGTGGCCGGCATGACTAAACACCGAGGCGCACGGAACGCTGTTACCTTCCCACCAAAGTGGTCCCTATTTATCTACTTGCAATTTCTTGCTTTCGAACTGCTAGGTTGGCAGGAGCTGGAACTAGAGATGGGAGCTCACTCCATCATGCGGCACCCGGGTCTCGAACTGCTGAACTACTGACCTTCCACAGCCTGCAGTTCAGTGTCTTAACCACTTGAGCCACCGCAGCTCCTTATTAGCAACTTACTTGTTGCTAAATTCCCGGGCAGTATGTATGTTGGTCCTGATATTCTTTTCAATACTTAAGCTCTAGAGCAATAGAAAGGGCAGGCAATTTTGAATTAACAAAACAGAGAAAAGCCTAGGCACTACATTCCGTTCCAGCCATTGAAATGAAAATGCTGCCTCCTACCACATTAAATAATGTTTTAAAAACTAAATGCAAATGTACTGCTAACCAGATAGAGTATTAGTTCAAATTCATGAAAATGACAGACCTGCATAAATCACTGGTTTTCATTCTGAGATACTATATCTCAGTTCCCCCAATTATTGCAAATGTGCACTTGAAATGTGCTAATTGCATTATAAATGAGCTATCCTTAGTGTCGAGTAAGTGATTAGAATATGAAACCTGTTTATGTTATAGAAGTAGCAGCCAAAGGTGAGTTCACAGTAGCTTTAGATTTTTGTCATCTCTACTTACAAGGTGACTCTGGTTTTAAAATGGCAGCACATTTTGTATCTTTGATCCCAACAGGCTGTGTGGGTATTCATGGGCCATAAGTACATCTACTGCAAGGTGACTTTCAGCTGGCACTGAGAGGATTGTTCTGCTGTTCCAAACATAAAATTAGCTAGCTAGAATACTATTAATGTGTCTAATTATTTACAGATTAAAAGTTGTTTTTTTAAAAAAGAAGACTTTGATGAAGAGCTTTCAAAATCTGAAGTTTTAGTTTTAAAAATAAACATAGTATTTTAACTAAATTGTTTATCTTGCTGTTAGAAGTAGAAGGGGAGGCAGATAGAAGTCATGAGAAAAAAACGGCATGGCTGTTTAGTATATATATTGAATAAAGGTGTTTGGAAATATACATATTTGGAAGGATTATTGTTTTCCATTAGTCTATAACTAAGAGAAAATTGTTATAAAATGGGACATCTATGATACTTACCGACTAGGAGGTTATCAAAAAATTATTCACATCTTTCAGGTGCATTTTATTGTTCTAAGGATAATGCTGACTTTTTCCATCTATGGTGGTTATACAAGTGTTCCCAAAATATTGGTATATTGGTAGCTGATATAATATTATAGGTCTTAGGAGTAGTATCACCAACCTTCAAATGCACAAAATCAACAATTGTCCTTACATGTCCCTTCTCCTTGTGGAATGACCTGGCCAAGGAAACTATGCACAGCTGAACTACTCAAGAGGGCTTTTTAGCACAGGTAAGAGAGTTGCACTGTACAAAATGGTTCACACACTTACTTGTGGATAAATGATTGAGACTTTCATCTATACTGCTGAGTATAGCTTATTGTAAGTAGGATCCTATTATGTAACTTCTGTACTGCTTAATGTGTCATGCTAATATGGTATGCTTCAATTCTTTCATGTGGAGGGAGGTGTCCAGTGGGTTGCCACAGGGCTCAGTTCTAGGCCTGATACCTTTCAATATTTTTATAAATGATGTGGATGAGGGTGTGGAGGGGCTACTCATTAAATTTGCAGATGACACCAAATTGGGAAAAGCAGCAAACACATCAGAATATAGAGATCGAATTCAACAAGGTATGAACACACTGGAAAAGTAGGCGGATGTGAACAAGATGCAATTTAACATGGGTAAGTGCCAAGTTCTACATCTGGGTAACAAAAATGAGGGACACATATACTGGATAAGTAACAGTGTGTGTGAACAAGATCTTGGGGTACGGGTGGACCATAAGTCAAATATGAGCAGCCAGTGTGATACAGTGACAAAAAAGGCTAATGCAATGTTGGAGTGTATCAACAGAGGCATAACATCCAAATTGCAAGATGTCATAGTCCTGCTGTACACTGTATTGGTCAGACTGTACCTGGAGTATTGTGTGGAGTTCTGGAGGCCTCGCTTCAAAAAGTATGTGGACAGAATAGAGTGGGTGCAGAGGAGAGCAACAAGGATGATTGGGGGCCTAGACCAAGCCCTCTGAGGAAAGGCTAAGGGACTTGGGAATGTTTAGTTTGGAGAAGAGGAGGTTGAGGGGGGACATGCTTGCTCTCTTTAAGTATTTGAAGGGCTGTCACTTAGAGAAGGGCAGGGAGCTATTCCTGTTGGGCACAGAGGATAGGACTCACAATAATGGGTTTAAATTAAGGGTGGGAAGGTACTGGCTGGATATTAGGAAAAACCTTTTTTACAGTAAGAGTTGTTCAACAGTGGAATCAGCTACCAAGGGAGGTGGTGAGTTGCCCCTCACTGGCAGTCTTCTATGGTTCCTGATTTCTAAAATCCTAATGTGTTCTTGAATATCCCATTTTGTTGATTGTATTGACTCACTATGTGTAATTCACCCTGTCCCTGAGAGAAAAGTGGACTAAAAATAACATTGATAAATAAATAAAAGTCCCCAAATCCTATTTATTGAATTGTGTTAAAATGTTAGATTCATCAGCGCAGGAAGTTGTTACATATTTGTCAACAACTGCAGAGCTGGTATTGGCTAGTTTTTGGAAGACGAAGTATCTTCCAAGTAAGTTGGACTGGTTAAAAAAAACTTGTGATATGATGAAACTAGTTAAGATTATTGCTTTACTCAATAAGAAAGAAATTAAAGGTTGGGAAGCATATTAGATTCCTTTATTGTGTTATGCTGAATGAACATATGTGATTAAAAGAAGTTTAGTTGTGTGTGTTGGTCTGAATTAAATTGTATTTGTAATATTTCCTTCTTTCATTTTCCTTTTGTAATCATTATTTTGAATGAATAAAAAATGTGTGTCTGTTTGTGTATGTCAGTCCCAAATTCCGACGCAAAAATGCTGGTGCTCATTCTAACATAGCATTATGTATCCTCTCTTTTGAATGATCAATATTTTAACAACTCATGTGAACTTTTGTGGGATGTGGAATGGAATAATATAGTCTGATCTTGTCAGATTGAGGAAGCTGAGCAGGGTTGGATGGGAGGCCACTCAGGAAGACTTAGCAGAGGAAGGCAATGGCAAACTTACCTCTGCTTAATCAATTGTCCTGGAAACCCTACAGGGCTGCCATAAATCAGCTGCAATGATGGTACTTTACACACCCACGCACACATCTGCACTTTCATTATGATATTTTAACCCATTGTTTTCTTGACTGTAGTATCCAACACCCTCCCCATGGTTTAATTTTCAGCGAACTCACCAAGCACGGCATTTCTTTTTCTGATCCAAAAGTAATGCCTGTTCATTCCTTTCCTAACAGGTAAGCTAACAAGGGGCAGGGGGAGGGGATGTTTTACTTTTTTTGCCTTGCTGGATAATCTCATGGATTTATAAAGTAATAGCAAAAGAACTCTGCTTGCTCAAACCAGTGGTATATCTAATCCACCATTTTGCTTCTCACAATGGCCAACCAAATACCATTTGAAGGTCTAAAGGCAGGATACAGACCACAGCCTACCCCATTTCTGCCTTCCCCTGTAACTGGCTATTGATGAACTATGATATGTCTCCATAATAGGAAATAAAACCTAAAACATGGTTTTATTTAATTTTGAAAGATAAGATAGCTATTTTGTAAATGCCAGAGAACATAATTGTCTTCCCCCTTCCTTGTTAAAAAGTCAAAGAGACCTAGCAGTGGGACAGAAAACACTGTATCTCCAGGAATAGCCTTGCTGCCCAGAATGACTCAGCTAGATATGAAAAGGGGATAGTATGTGTTAAAGATCACTCAACACCACCCCCAGAGAGAGAGAATTATTTAAACTTGTCTTCAGAATTGCCTGATCCATTTTTCTTTGCCTTCTTAAGATTAAAAAAAGCAGAAAGATCAGACTATTTAAGAATGGAATAATATATGGACCTTAGTGGGAAGAGATCAGACATGAATCTGGTGCACATCACATTCACCATCTATTCTGTGCACATGGTCTATCTGTTTTGATTCTCTGATTGAGGCATAACCAGATAGAAAATGATGAGTGGTGGCCATTGTGACAACACCCTGTCTCCATATCTAGAAACTAGAGGAGTACAAGCGCTGTTGCTTGTGCGGATAATGCTGCCCTGAGGCAAAAGGGCCTAGTTTGGCCTGAAGATCTGGGTGGGGGTGGGGGTCTTGGAGTGCTCATGAGGAGAGGTGGACTCCAATTCCTATCATGTACCACTGCACTGGCAGGTGAAACTTCATCTCCAGGGATTCTGGAACACCGGATGATGTTTGTTCTCTTTGTTTGGGTCCCTTAAATTCTGTGTTTAAATTGTAAACTAAGATCTAATTAGGTAATGATAGGAAGCATTTCCCACCCACTTTCTGTTTTCAAATTTATTAGTCTTACTGGGGGGGATAGTAAGAGGGAGGTTGGGTGGGAGGGAGTTTAGTATAGGAGTTTCAATTTTTGCCTCATTGGATGTAAAGTTTATGGACCATTGGTTGATTATTGCTGTATAAAATTTACTTGTTGTACTGTGGGCTGCTGGGGTGGACAGGGGTGGAGAAGGGAGGCAGAGTATGGAATTGCTCAGGGTGCCAGCATTGGGCTGGGGATCCCGGTGATTGGAAGCCACGGTATGGTCATGGGAGAGGTCTTGGAGAGGAAGGAGTCTGAAATACAGGTTTGCTCGGTCTCCTTCCAACTTTCTTCACATCCTGAGGCACATTGGTGAGAAGGCCAGGAATAAAAACTCTCCGACACTGATTTTGTGCAATCCATTAATAATAAGACCAAGATGCTGCAAGATTCTCTGACAGTGCAGGAGGTGGATCTGGTTTGCTTGACTGAGATCTGGGTAGGGCTGCCAAATCCCCCTGGGGGGCAGATTTCCCCCTGCTTTGAAGGTCCGATTTCCACCCCCGCGGAATCGGCCCCCGGGGAAAACCCCACCCCTGTGTGCACGTCACAGGAAAGTGACGTCGTGACGCCAGGCACACTGGGGGCGGGGCACAGCCATTTGAGGGGAAAACTCTATGTTTTCCACTCAAATAGCTGTGCCCCGCCCCCAGCGTCCCCGGCGTCATGACGTCACTTTCCTGTGACGTTCATGCTCCCGGGAGCCAGCACAAAGTCCCCCGCTGGCAGAGGTAAGTCGATTTGGCCACCCTAGATCTGGGTATGGGAGGGTGAAACTGTCGCCTTGCAAGAACTACCCCCCCCCAGGTTACTTGGTCCTCTATCAGTCCCAGACTTGGGGGTAGGTGGGGTGGTGTAGCTCTACTCATCCAGGAGGCTTTCTCCTTCAAACCACTCCCCACCCCAAAGATTGCCAACATTGATTGTGTAGGGCTTGTGTGGGATGCTGAGGTGAGCTTAGCTATCCATCTGGTGTACTAGTGCACCAGCAGACTGCTTGCTGAGCCTTTTGGATACTGTAGCCGGCTGGGCCTTGGAGTTCCCAAGGCTATTAATTCTTGGGGATTTCAACATCCATGCTAATGAGGCTGTAGCCTCCACTCAGGCTGGTATCTTCTATGGCTGCATTAGGGTTCACCCAACTTGTATCAGGTCCTACTCATCAAGCTAGCCACACATTTGATTTGATCTTTGGGACAGATATAGATGTGGTGGAAGAATTCAATGGAAGAAGTGCCATGGTCAGACCATTTGGTTTTGAAGGCCCATCTGGGTGTTCCTGCCCCTCCCCGTCTAGGCAGCAAGCTAATTTATGCTTGCTCGAGGAGACTAATGGATCCGATTGGATTCCAGAAAGCTCTGCAGGATTCAATGCCTTCCGGCACCACATTAGATGAGCTGGTAGAGGACTGGAATTCCCATCTCTCAAGCCATCAGTGAGGTAGCCCCCTGATGTCCTCTGCACTCTTGTAGTAACTCATCCCCCTAGTATACCATCGAGCTTAGGAGGATGAAACAAGAACTCAGATGACTTCAATAAGTTTGGCAGCGTGTACGGGGTGTGGCTACAAGAACATCTTATAGGATGTTTATGAAATCCTAATGAAGTGGCAGTGAAGGCGGCGAAGAAGGCTTTCTTCTCTGCCTCCATTGCATCCTCAAGCTTGTGCCCAGACCAATTGTTTAGGGTGATACAGTCTTTGACTTCCCTCACAAAGGGGAACCAAAATAGTAATAATTTCACTATGTTAGGCATTTGCGAGTTTCTTTGCTGTTAAAGTCTTGTTGCTCTGCCACGACCTACCAGCCAATGTTGATACAGTATGTGAACTGGAGGCCTGTTGGCCATCTCTGTATTCTACTATTGATACCTTCAGCCTACTCTCTGCCACTGATGTTGACAGGATCCTGAGTGTGCTGTTAGACCAACCAGGTGCCTCCTTGACCCATGTCCCTCGTGGCTGGTAAAGGCCGGCAATGAGAGGATAGATATTGTCATCTTATCCCTGGAAACAGGGGTTTATCTGGAGGGCCTCAAGGAGGCTGTGGTTGTACCGCTCTTGAAAAAATCAACTCTGGATCCTTCTGATCCTTCCAATTACCACCCAGTCTTGAATCTATTGTTTCTGGGTAAGAGGCAACTCTACACATGGACATCACCAGATGGGCAACACCAAAATCAGATTGACTATATAATTTGCAGTCAAAGATGGAGAAGCTCTATTCAGTCAGTAAAAACAAGACCTGGAGCTGACTGTGGTTCAGATCATGAGCTGCTCATTGCAAAATTCAGACTTAAACTGAAGAAAATCGGGAAAACCACGAGGCCATTCAGGTTTGACCTAGATCGCATCTCTGATGAATATACAGTAGAGGTGAAGAATAGATTCAAGGGTCTGGATTTGATAGATAGAGTGCCTGAAGAACTATGGACAGAGGTTCGTGACATCGTACAGGAGGCAGCAATCACCACCATCCCAAAGAAAAAGAAATGTAAGAAAGCAAAGTGGCTTTCTGATGAGGCTTTACAAATAGCAGAGGAAAGAAGGAAAGCGAAAGGCAAAGGCGAAAAGGAAAGATCTACCCAACTGAACGCAAATTTCCAGAGAACAGCAAGGAGAGATAAGGAGGCCTTCCTGAATGAACAGTGCAAAGTAATAGAAGAAAACAATAGAATGGGAAGGACTAGAGATCTCTTCAAGAAAATTGGAGAAATCAAGGGAACGTTCCATGCAAAGCTGGCCATGATAAAGGACAAAAACGGTAGGGACCTAACAGAAGCAGAAGAGATTAGGAAAAGATGGCAAGAATACACAGAAGAACTATACAAGAAAGACCTCGATGTCCTTGACAACCACGACGGTATAATCACTGACCTCGAGCCAGACATCCTGGAATGTGAAGTTAAATGGGCCTTAGAAAGCATTACTAACAACAAAGCTAGTGGAGGTGATGGTATTCCAGCTGAGCTATTCAAAGTCTTAGAAGATGATGCTGTTAAAGTTCTGCACTCCATTTGCCAGCAAATTTGGAAAACGCAACAGTGGCCACAGGATTGGAAAAGATCAGTATACATTCCAATCCCAAAGAAGGGCAATGCCAAGGAATGTTCAAACTATCGCACAATTGCACTCATATCACACGCTAGCAAGGTCATGCTCAAGATCCTACAAGCTAGGCTTCAACAGTACGTGGATAGAGAACTACCAGAAGTACAAGCTGGGTTTCGAAGAGGTAGAGGAACTAGAGATCAAATTGCCAACATTCGCTGGATTATGGAGAAAGCAAGAGAGTACCAGAAAAATATCTACTTCTGCTTCATTGACTATGCTAAAGCCTTTGACTGTGTGGATCACAACAAACTATGGCAGGTCCTTAAAGAGATGGGAGTACCAGACCACCTCACATGTCTCTTGAGAAACCTGTATAAGGGCCAAGAAGCGACAGTTAGAACCGGATACGGAACAACTGATTGGTTCAGCATAGGAAAAGGAGTACGACAAGGATGTATACTGTCACCTTGCTTATTTAATATATATGCAGAGTACATCATGCGAAATGCTGGCCTGGATGAATCACAAGCGGGAATTAAGATTGCTGGGGAAAAGATCAACAACCTCAGATATGCAGATGATACCAACTTCACGTTCCTGGGATCCCAGATCACCGCAGACTGTGACTGCAGCCATGAAATTAAAAGACGCCTGCTCCTTGGGAGGAAAGCGATGGCGAACCTAAACAGCATGATAAAAAGTAGAGACATCACCCTGCCAACAAAAGTCCGCATGGTCAAAGCAATGGTATTCCAGTAGTCATGTATGGCTGCGAGAGCTGGACTATAAGGAAGGCCGAGCGCCGAAGAATAGATTCTTTTGAACTATGGTGCTGGAGGAGACTCTTGAGAGCCCCTTGGACTGCAAGAAGAACAAATCAGTCAATCCTCAAAGAAATCAACCCTGACTGTTCCCTGGAAGGCCAGATAATGAAACTGAAGCTCAAATACTTTGGCCACCAAATGAGAAGGGAGCACTCACTGGAGTAGACCCTGATGCTTGGAAAGATTGAAGGTCAAAGAAGACGGGGACGGCAAAGGATGAGATGGTTAGACAGTGTCATCGATGCAACGAACATGAAGTTGAGCCAACTTCAGAGGACGGCGGAAGATCGGAAGGCCTGGCGAGAGCTCGTCCATGGGGTCGCGAAGAGTCGGACTCGACTGTGCGACTGAACAACAACAAGATAATTGAGAGGGCAGTAGCTGAACAGCTCCAGAATTACCTGGATGAGACATTGGTGTTGGACCCCTTCCAATCCAGCTTTTGCCATGGCCATGGGATGGAGAATGTGTTTGTCACCCTGACGGATGATCTCCAAAGACATCTGGATTGGGGTGGGTCAGTGCTGCTACTACTATTAGATATCACAGTAGCATTTGACATGGTTGATTATGATCTTTTGACCCACCACCTCGCCAACGTAGGAGTTTGGGGGTTAGCCCTTAAATGGCTCACCTCATATCTCCATGACTGGGGACAAAGGGTGGTGCTGGGAGAGAATGTGTCCTCCAGATACTCCCTATTGTGTGAGATTCCTCAGGGGGCATTTCTCTCCCCAATGTTGTTTAACATCTATATGCACCCCCTTGCCCAGCTGGTTCAGAGTTTCAGGCTTGGTGTCACCAGTATACTGATGACACCCAGCTATATCTGTTATTGGACGGCCACCTAGATGCCGCCCCACATAATCTGGCTGTTGGTTTGGAGGCTGTGGTTGGATGGTTGAAAAAGAGTAGGCTCTTGATGGAGTGCCTTTGACACCAGCAGAATCTGTCAAGAGCTTGGGAATGATTTTGGATCCCTCCTTAAGTATGGAGACCCAGGTGGCTTAGACTGCCAAACTCGCATTTTTTCATCTACGCCAAGCTCGGCAACTGGCCTGTTTCCTGTCGTGCCCCGATCTGGCCATGGTAATCCATGCAACCGTCACCTCCAGATTAGACTACTGTAACTCGCTCTATGCTGGCCTACCCTTGAGATTGACCTGGAATCTCCAACTCGTCCAGAATACAGCGGCACGAGTCCTGACTGGAATGTCATGGATGGCACATATACATCCAGTGCTGCGCCAGCTACACTGAGTCCCAGTGGAATACCAAGTCGAGTTCAAGGTTTTGGTATTGACCTATAAAGCCTTGAGTGGTCAGGGACTGACGTATCTACGGGACCGTCTCCTCTGTTATGTGCCCAGGAGAGCTTTGGACTCCTTAGGCAGCAATCTACTGGTGATCCCTGGCCCTAAGGACATTAGGCTGTCCTCGACCAGGGCCAGGGCCTTTTCGGTCCTGGCCCCAACCTGGTGGAACTCTGTGCCAAATTCCATCAAAGCCCTTCAGGATCTGATGCAATTCCACAAGGCCTGCAAGGCAGAGATGTTTTGCCAGGCTTTTGGTTGAGGACAGTGACATTTCCATCTTGGCTGGCACCCTTCCCGTTCTCTGTTGTTTACATCTATTTTGTCCTCCTCCCCCCGTCCATGAAGTAGCCAGGAGTGGGAGTTGGAATGAGGATTGGTTATTCGCCATCTGATTGTCTTTTATCTATATATCTAATAGCCAAGTTGCCCCCTCTGTGCGGATACCTAAATCCGCACATCGGGGGCACTTGGGGGACAGGAGATTTTCCTGCACACTTGGAGCAGTCTCCAGGTGTGCAGAAAAATCTAAAAAGTTGGGGGAAATATATGTGAGATACTTAAATCCCCCCAAAAGTAAAAGAGTGTTCCCTGCGCATGCGCAGAGAATGCTCTGGCTGTTGGGGGGGAGACTCGGCAGGCTGGTAGCTGGGAGCCACTCAGGCCTTGCTGCCGGAGCCAGGGGTAGGAGATTGGTGGGCCCAGCAGCTGGGAGCCGCTCAGGCCGCGCTGCCAGAACTGGGGGGGAGGCTCAGCGGGCCTGCGTGGCTCCCCCCTGGGGCGGGGGGGAAGGGTTGGCTGGTAGCCACGTGGGCCTCACCGTTGGTGCGGGGGTTGGGGGGAGAAGGATTGGCGGGCCCAGACTTCACCATTGGTGCAGAGGGAGAGCGGGGGAGAAGGCTCACCTGTGGCCTCCTTCCTCCTCCTTCACCTCCCCTCGCGAGTATCGTGGGTCCCCCCTTCTTGTATTGTACTAATGTTTTAATTAATTTTATCTTGTTTTATCTTTGGTTGTACATTGCCCAGAGCCCTGCAATAGCAGGGGTACAGTGATTCATAAATATTAATTATAATAATACATCTGGAAAATAACAAGCAAGCTATGACAGTGATGGACTTTCCCTTCCTTTGATCCTGTATTGGGTAGTTAGAAGTATGTGGTGGAGGAAAGTGCTGTCAAGTTACAGCTGACATCGCAACCCCATAGGATTTTCAAGGCAAGAAACATTCAGAGGTGGTTTGCTATTGCCTGCCTCCAGGTCACAACCCTGATATTCCTCGCCAGTCTCCCATCCAAATACTAGGGTATTTCCAAGATCTAATGAGATCGGGCTAACCTGGGCCATCCAGGTTAGAGCCAGTTAGAAGTATACTGCTTCTGAAAATGGATGTTCTATTTAGTGATCATTGTTAACTGTCTAAGATAAAATTATGATAGACAACATTGTGTGGGTTCTTTGTCACCGCCTTATATCTACCAATAGGAGCAATTCCTGGTGGTGCCCCTTCTAGGAGCATGACATTGTAATGGTAGATATGCCTCTATTAGTTGCTCAGGTGAGCATAGTGGTTCGTACTGCATTATCTGGAATATAGCTTGTAAGCTTTCTGTAAGGGTTTTTTTTTAGTACTTTGCCTTTAACTTTCTTTTAAATTTATTTCATTTACATTTTCAGGGACAAAACATAAGGTCCAAGTTATTTAATGTCTATGTCCCCCTTGCCCAGCTTGCATGTTCATTCTGAACACATTCTGCTCTAATTGAGAATCTATGAGTGGCAGAAATTATTGATTGTGACTGGGATAGATAGGGGCTTTACTCAGGTAAGGCTGTAATGAAGTGTTTCATTAGGCTGCTTTTAACCTGTCTTATTCTTCACAGGGCTGTCAGAAGTATCAGGAATTGTGCAGAGAGAAGCATTAATTAGTTGATTGATAGATGGATTGACTGACTTTGGATGGTACAGTAATAGAGATTTTCACTCAATGACATATGGAAAGCATAGTACAGGGATCATAGTGAGGTCGGAGGTATGGAGGTAGCATATTAAAAAGGCTTTAATTGCTTGAAGCAAACTCACAAGACTCTAGCCACAGGCTAAGTAGGATTGGTTGTTGTTCTGCAAAGCGAAAAGGTCATCAGTATGACTTACTCATGTCCTAAGGAATGATGCATCAGCCAGTGATGGCTGCTCCTGATGACACATTTTGTACTTAGGTAGAGTAATACCCAAGAATAAAAATCTGTGCCAACTGGCATCAATTCTTAAAGGTGCACACATTTATAAAGTACAGCTTTCCCTTTTAACATGAATGTGAGTGGGGATGCACTATTTTCTTGCTTATATGAATTTCCTTTGAAACTCTTATTATTTTATTTTCAGTAATATAAGAAAAGTATTAAAATTCCAAATAGAACTAAAACAACAGCACCAGAGATAAGCATTGACTCTAGCTAAAGGGTAAGAGAAAGAAAGGTCCCTGCCACACGGCAGAACAAAACCCGGGCAAAGTGCGGCTAATCAGAGCCGCACCAAAATAGAAACGCCGCGGTGGGATTCCACGGATCCCCTGAGCTGCGGCGCCGTGGCTCCCCGGCACAATCAGATGCCAGGGAGGAAGCCATGGTTGGGAGGGGGAGGCTGCTGAACTGCGCATGTCTGAACATGCGCAGTTCGGCCAGGAGCCAGGGATGCGCCGGTGGAAGGAAGCGCCGGCGATCCCACGGCCGGCCTTGATGCAGACTTGCTGGAAGAACCACCTTGGTAGGTGGTTTATTTTTGGGGCGGAAGGGCCGGATCGGGGACGGGTGCGCAATGCTTCCCAGATGTTGCGGTGGGATCGTGCCCGTTTGCTCCACCACCGATTCGTCCCTCTCCCGGCCCAAAACCTCTCGTGTGACTGGGGCCAAAGAGAAGCAATTGGTTATCAATATATTTAGAAATAAAACACAAATACTAGTTAGGCCATACAGCTTTTCAGAAAGAGAAAAATGTAAAATAAGATTGTGGGAGGAGAATAAACAATAAAAACAGAAGCCATTTTCCCAGGAAGTATTTTGGGCAATTGTAAAGAGGTATCCATGTTAGTTTGCCAAGTGAAATAAACAAAAGTCCAGTGGTACTTTAAAGATTAATGACATTTATTTCAATATGAGCTTTCATGAGTCACATCTAACGTCTTCAGATAGATATGTGAAGAAAATCATACTGGGAATTCTTTTTATGGGGAAGATTACTGGAGGAGGGAGGAGTTGAGGTTGAGAGGCTTGGTGTAAATTCTGTCCTGAATCTTTCAAATATAAATTCTTAGTATAAAGGAGTGGTAAAATAGGTTAGGCGTGAATTCTGCCATAAATGATCACAATTAGCAGTTGCACGTAATGGATGATAAGAAAAGCTAGAGTTCCAAAATGCCTGATATGAAACAGCTCTCAGTTAGGGCTTTGGGTCCTGCTGCCATTTGAAATGAGACTAGTATAGACCAGAAATAAACTTTTGGGGTGGCAGCACTCCTCTTGTGGAAGTTCTTCCATACAGAGCTCAACAAGTTTGTTTCACTGGAGCATTTCGGAAATCTTTGAGAAACAGTTGTGCTGGGCCATGTCATTTAGGGAATAGTAAAGCATTTTGTTAAGTTATTAGTTTAATCCATCTATTCTTAATGGTTAATAAATGAATGAGTTGAATACTTTTTCAGTGCAATCATAGGCAAGTCCCAATTCCTCCAAAGGCACTTACTTTCAAATAAGTGTGCTAGAAGAAGAAGAGGAGGAGGAGGAGATTGGATTTACACCCTGCCCTTCACTTGAAGTCTCAGAGCAGCTTACAAACTACTTTCCCTTCCCTTCCCCACAACAGACACCCTGCGATGTAGGTGGGGCTGAGAGAGTATATAACAAATACTATTATAATACTGCATCCTGTGTTATTATTTTTTTTACTCTTCTTGTTATTTAAGACACTTTGTAGGCCCCTAGGGGACCTAAAGTTGTAGTAAATACATAAATAAATGGGGCATGGTAACTGGTCCCATGTGTGGCGTTTTTTTTAAAAAAAGCCATAGTTCAGTGGCAGAGCACAAGCTTTGAATGTAGACTCCAGGAAGGGCAAGATAGTTCTGAACATCTAAGCTGATTATTTGGTGTTGCAGCATTTTTAAATACTGAATTAAAGTAGACGGACGAATCTAGTGAGGGTAACGAAAGCGGCCAAGGCACCTCAGCCTTCCCCAGTTAATTATTTGTGGGTTTCATGCACAGGAAATTCCACCATCCTTCCCAGCACCACTGCATTTTCTAGTGGTGTGTATTTCATTATCTCCTTCATTCTGCCAATAATAATGAATACATATTTCCCAAGGAAAAAGAGAGTAAGGGAAAACACATATAAGACTGACCTTTAATGTGACAGTTAATTCTTATGTCTGTGACAGTTCTACTTTTAACATTTAGTATCTTAACCCACTGGCTATAAAGCTCTGTGAACATCAAACAGTGTTAAATCACATTGCATGCTGAAGTGGGATTTTGCTGCTGTACACTTTGTTATAATGGAAACCACATTAAAGGGCATGGTCAAAACTGGAAGGGGGGAAAGGGGAAAGGAGGCCAGGGTGCTCTAATCCAAGCTCCTGAAAGGTTCACAAATACTTGCTGCTTTAAATACAGGCTCCATTTTTTTTCTTTGTAAAAGGAAAACATTGTAAGTCGAAGTAAAGTTTCTCCTTCCTGCATTTAAGTGAAATAATTTTTAGTGTAATTCATTTATTCCTTGGCCTCTTTTCTAAGATGTTCAAAGCATGTTGACCTAGAACAAAGGCTACATAATTTGAACTTTAACTTATATTTCACAGGCTAGTGCCTCAGTCAGTCTATGAGGAAAAGCAATTATTGCACTCCAGCTAGCATGGGTAGGAAGGGTATTATGAAGATGGGTCAATGATGTTACATTTCACAGGGGAGGAAAGATTTGTGGTTAAAAAAAGAATCAATTTTGTTAAAAGCACTATAATTTCATCTTTCACGACTGAAGAATGTTTGAGAAAGCAAGAAGGAAATGCCAACTTAATATTAACCACATGGAAATGCCCCCTCCTATAATTCAATCTAATTATTAAACTCTTGTCCTTGTGTCACCAAAAGGCTTTCTCCCTCTCTTGCCTGGCATCATGCATTTAGACTAAAATGCTTCCTTAAACTAACCTTCCTCTTCTGGAAGGTGATCTTTGCCTGAGTCATAGTCTTTTGAACACAGTCGCCATACTGTTCCCTGTCTCTGACCATTTCTGCAATAGTGAAAATCCCCGCATTGACATTTTAAAAACTGCACTTTAGATGAAATTTTCTGCAGTAGATTTTTCCTCACCAGGTGCAAACCCGAAATTTTGTCCTTCTTACCATGCATTTTGGAACTCACTAAAACTGGGGATTCTGGAAATGTGGGTTAAGAAGGAGAAAACTTCAGGTTTGCACCTGGTGGGGAAAAAATCTACTGCAGAAAATTTCACCCAACGTGCAGTTTTTAAAACATCAGTGTGGGGAATTTCACCACTGCAGAAATGGTCTCTGTTTAAACATCAGCAGCTCCCAGCCTCTAACACAATTGCAGCTCCCTCTGGGACTGGTGAATTGCTTTGGTGAGTGACAAGTTAGTCCTTCTGCTGTGCAAAAGGAAGCTCTTTCTTCAATCAAATGTAAGCTGGTTGCAAATAACTGATTTTATGCTTCAGCAATTTGAGTCTTGCCTGAATGTCACATTGTATTATCTTCGCATTTTCCATATAAGGAGAAAGTCCCTGGGTAAATTAAGTGCAAACTGTTTAGCCAGGGCCAGTGCTAACTCCCATACAGACAAGTGGAAGGGAAATGATCTTTCAGCCCTCACTATTATGATATTTGAACAACATACAGCAACATCAGGAACATTATATATATGAGCCTGATATTATTATACTCCCACACTGCTCATTTAGAACACTCCTACCTAGTTCTGTAATTTCAGTGTGCGTTGGATGATGGTTTGGGGGCTGACTGGATCGTTGATTTCTGCACAGGAGGAGGGAAGAGAGCAAACAGTGACTTATTTATTTGTTATATTTAATCTAAGCATGCAAAGAAGAGGTAAAGGAAGGAAGGAAATGAAATGTTGAATTATTAAGGTTAAGAAAGATTGATTTAGAGTATCTATTCTGCCATTATTCGCTTCTGGCTCAATTGTTAATTAATTATCATCTTCTAACAATTCCAGCTTCTGCACAAAACCCATGTAAGAAAAAAAACCCAGTTGATGGACAGGCAGCTAGGCTAGTTCTCATAGAAACTCATCCCCTGTGAGAAAGTGAGACTTAAGCCAGCAAATAGGGTATCAGACAGTGCTTGACCTTTGAAACTCTGCGTCAGGCTTGGTGGGAAAACAAATATTCTACTTGCCATGAAGGAACATCTCTCCTATTTGGGAACATGCAACACAAAGAGCTATTGTGCTTGAGAAAGCAACTTTGTCCTAAAACCTTGCCTCTGCTCAGTAAATAGTTCCATTATCAAATTCAGAAGTAAGACTGAGTAAGTAAAGCTGAACTGAAAGAGAGGGCATGGTCCATAGACTTTTTCTGCAGTATTAAAAGTAACCCATTATCAACCCCTTTTCAAGATTGCTGCAGAAAGGCTCAAAATGGGCTTACTAACTCAAAACACACTCTAGGTTTCACACCAGATTGTCTTTACTTGTCCTGACTCCTGAATGATATCATTACATATTTCAATGTAGTTGACCGCATAGCATCCTAACATCATCACATCTACTACATGATCCCCTATTGGCTTGGATCACCCATGTTATTTTGCTAGGAAGCTTTGCTCTCATTCCCAATTGGCTTCATTTGCCCTTAGTGATGTCACCACATAGCCAGATCCAATTCTCTACATAGCATCATAATTTCAACTCATAAGTGTAAGGAAAATTAATTTGGAAGCAGAGATTGGGGTAACAATGGCAGCAACAAGATGAAAACAACATTTGCACATTTTAGGGGGTTATACAAAAGATTTCTGCTCACTAAAACATTATTTGCTTCAACCCAAAAAATCAAAACAGGAAACCATTCGGCACAGACCTGCTCTGAACATCTGGAGTTACATTTGGCCTTAATTTATTAAGGAATTCTAATCCTTGGAAGAGATTCTTCAATTTTAATATCCCTTGCAGTCTATGCACATATATTTTGCAAGCAACAGGAGAAAGGGGGTATCTCTCCCTGACACACAGGATTTTCCCTTTGTTTCGTCTTTCTTGCTGAACAGCCCCTGTATCTATTTTCTTCTTTTTTGTTGGTCTATGGCTGTCCCACCCTTTTACATTTTTATATATTTTGATGTTGGCCCAGCCCAGAAACTTGAGGGAAGAGACAAAAATCACCTGCTTCTATTCTGCTTCTGTAATGGTACACAAGAGGCTTTTGAAATTTTGAAAATAAACCAAGTATTTTATTTAACTTGGAGGAGAAAAGGTCAGGTACATTTGGGGGTAGAATGTATGAGGTGAACGGATGATGATAATAACTGAGGTAACTTTGTAAATACACTAAATTCAAGATAATTTGTTGTCAACAAGTAGGTGTTTCTGCTTTTCCACAAGGTCTTTGAAACTTTGAGGAGAGAGGCTATTCCCCCAGTGTCTGCCTGTTGTTGTTGGTTGTAGTGGTTTTGGTGGTTGTGGTGGTGTTGGTTGTGGTGGTGGTCGTGGTGGTCATGGTCATCGTGGTCATCGTCGTATCTCTTTGTACTGGTTGATACAATACATTTGCAAATTGGTCCAGTCCATGTGTTCTAGTACCATGCTGGACTGATCATGTATGACAACAGGAAGAATTTTTGCAAATTGGTCCAGTCCATGTATTCTAGTACCATGCTGGACTGATCATGTATGACAACAGGAAGAATTTTGGACAAGCACACCAATGTATTATTTTAATGTAGCATCATTGTTTGGCCATAGGTATATGTCATTGTGCCTGTCCACAAGAGTCATGTTTTCATGTACTACTGTAGTATGAGTGGGAATATAAAGATTTTCATATATAGGTTTTTTCCTTCTTGATTGTTCATATTCATATTTCTCTGGTTTTTATAGATTTATTCTTTAAGTAATATTTTATTAGGCTGTTAGAAAGGCCTGTTATATAGAAGGCTTTCCTCTTGTACGTCTGATATTGCTAGCAGACAACATAATAGGTACAAAGTTCATGATTCTGTAGTTCTTAGGGCAAACCTTTCAATGTCTGGGTCAGATAAGATTTTGGTCTGATATGAAGAATCCTTGCCCATTATCATTTGGGTTAGGTTAAGTAAACAGTTTGACATAGATATGTTTTTTTATATCTGGCCAATCAGAGGATTATTACTCAAATTACCACTGTCTTTTGTAACCAATTATGCTGTTTGAATATTGTTTTCTTGATGATGTCAGTCCATGTATAAAATATCATGTATTTCCTGAATATGTTCAGAATATGCTCAAGAAGAAGATGAAGAAGAAAAAGAAGAAAGTTGTCAATTTTTGGTTAACTATTTGGTATCGGAGGTGGGGAAGAAAAGTTCCAATTGTTGGCGTCTTTGTATGTTTCGGACTGTGCTATTGGCAAAGAGATATAGAGAAGAAATTGACTAAAGGATTATAGTGAGAACTTTGTGTTGGTGAGGAAATAAGAGAGCTTGATGAAAATGGCGGATGAGACGGAAATGGAGCAGGAGTATGATGAAAACGCTGTGGTGGGTGAAATGACTATTGGACAGTTTCTAAGAATTCTGAGGGACGTGGTCCAAAAAGAATGTAAGGAGGCATGCAAGAAATTAGGGGGGGAAATTGGCCAACATTCAGATAGGAGCTCGAAAGGCAGAGGAAGAGAAACAACCCACTGTGAAGCGGACGCTAGGTGGTTTGCAAAGTGAGAGCTGTGCTGACTTCAAGGAAGGAAAATCGGGGTTTGTACAAGAGAAGGAAGAGCTGTCAAATGAAAGAGCTGAAAAGAGACTTTAAAAAATCGAGAGGTGTAAAATTAGGAGTATTTAAGCACAACAAGTGATGGTTGAAGAACGAGAGAGAGAGAGAAAGAGATGGAAAGATTAAAAGATGGAAAAGACGAGCTTGGAAATTTAAAGAGAACAGTAAAAGAGGGAAATTAGAATGGCTGAAAAAGAACAAGGAGAAGTTTGGGAACCAAGAAAAGCACAAAGAACGAAGACATGTGGATATGTTGAAGCAGAAAAATAGACTGTTGATGTTTAAGAGAAGGAATAAGTTATATAGAAGGATAGAATGAAGGATCTATACCCTGTACATGATTAGATGGAATGACTGATCTTTTGATTGCACTTATCTTTGCATATTATTTTTCACGTTTTTATTTTATTTGTGAGCTTAATTGAACAACAGGATGGAATAATTGATTCAGATATTGGCTTAGTGTAATAAACTAATAATAAAAATAAAATACTGAAGGGGGAAAAAAATTGGCAAATTAAGCAGAAAATTGGATTGGGGGAGTTTAGGTGAAAAAATAAGATAGAATGATTGGTTTACAGAGGATTAGAGGGATTAATGAATTTGATTGTAATTAATTTTGAATATTGTATTTTTTCTTTTCTGTTTTTTCTTTTTTATGACCTTTAGTATATGTTTTGAGCTTATCAGAATAATAGGAGGGAATATCCAATTCAGATAATGTTTTAAAGGGAAATGGGGTAATAATGAGATCTCTATGAGGGTTGTTAATAAATTAATAATAAAATGAATTATTGAGTGGTAAATAATAAAAATAAATTAATGAGTGGGAAATAAATTAGTAAATTAAGGGTGTAAATTTTAAAGTATTTGATATAAGTTAAATGGATAATGTTTATTTAAATATGTATTTATTTATAGATGTATGGTGGTATTAGAAAGTTTAGTAGCAAGAAGATTGTGATGAATCTCGATAGAACAGCTTATTACATTGATGGTCGATGGAAATAAACTTGGGCCAAACAAAGATAGGTGTAAGACTTGGTAGTAAAGTGTTGAACCCGGTAGTTAAAATGGTGTTAAAGTCTTAGAGGAAAGGTCTAATTAATATATAGGAGATGAAGAGTTATTGAAAAACTAAAGATAAAAAAGAAAATAATGAAAAATACATACATATGATATTAAACCCAGTTTTCATACTGGAATTAAGAGCTAATAGACTACAAAAAGATCGAGGAAAGTTGGTATTATGATAGGAGAAGATAAACAAGATGTCATGGATGTTTTGTATTGCCAATAGGAACTTGTAGTTTAAGTGTGTAATCTCTAGGACAGATAAAAGATATATTTTGTACTCGATATAGACTGAATGCTAAGATTGAGAACAAGATTAAGATATATATTTATGCTACTTTGGATGTTTGATTGATGGTTCTGTGTTGCTGGAAAAGGAAAAATGAATTTAGAGGATTTGTATGTAGTCTTGTTGAGTGGTTATATATGTATGATACAGGCCTATATGATAAAACCCTAATAAATATATTTGCAAAAAAAGAAGAAGAAGATGAAGAAGAAAAAGAAGAAAGTTGTCAATTTTTGGTTAACTATTTGGTCTAATTGTTTTCCTATTAATTGAGGCATTTTTCCTGATTATATTGAGAAGAAAGCAATCAGTTTTGATGGGTCCTTTGGCCTAACTGTTTTCCGTATTTCATTACAATAAAATACAAGAACTTTCTCCTCATTTGACTTCATTTTTGACATGAAATCTAATATGTACAACACTACCAAACCGATGCAGGACTGAAACATGTAGCCATACAATGTTGACTAACTGACCATCAGGGCACCGCTGAGCATACCAGGGGTTTCTAGTTCAAGTCCCTTTGCCAATCCTGGATGAGACGCACTTAATAGTTATTTGAGCAATAATGAAAGGACTCTGCATTCTGGGGAGGGCCACAGCTAAGTGAGTGGAACACATTCTTTTCATGCAAAAGGTCCAAGAATTAATCCCCAAAATCTCCAGTTAAATGATCTCAAACAAATAGTGCAATATCTCTGGTTAAGACCTTGGAGAGTTATCTCCAGTTGGAGTGGAATGTACTGGGCTAGATGGACATTATTCACATGCCCAAGTAATTATTCTTCTGCAAAAGTAATAGGGGAATCATGCCACCTTTTTCTACTTTTTAAACATTTAATCTCAAAATTAATGAGAGCAGATGAACATTCATAAATTAAAGTAGCTAATTGTTTCTGACCAAATAAAATAATCGGTTCTTGAATATTTCTTAATGTTAGTGTGCTTTCCTCAATTGACAGGGGCCGGCTTTGGGAGAAGCTCGCTCAGACCAATGTTGATAAGAGATTGTTGTTCCTCATATGCGAGCTTTACTCAGATACAGTTGCAAGAATCAGTGGGCATATTGGGTTCACTACTAAGGAAATCCCAACAGAGAAGGGAGTAAAGCAAGGGTGTGTCCTAGCCCCATTACTCTTTAGCCTCTACATAAATGATATTGTTACGAAGTTATCTGGGCCAGAATTCACTGCGCCAACTTTAGGCCATCAGAAAGTATCAGTGTTGGGGTGTGTGGCGGAGCTGTTGAACATGGCGGTCGCATAATTGTACAGCTCCCGAGCCCGAAGTACTCTCCCGCACTTAAAAAATTTGCTACTGACCCAAGCTCTTAAAAAAAGCTCTGCCTGATATGGGGAAAACTGATCCGATTAAGAATAAAGTGGTCTCCGGCACTTCCCGCACCATTAAAGATCATTTTGGAGCCAAAACGAACAGAAGCCTGCAAGGCCAGAAGGAGCCCAAAATGGTGGCGACTGAAAAACCAACGGAGAACATGCCGCAGCAGACTTCAAACCCAGCGATTTTAGCCTACTTAAAAACTATGGAGGCAAGTCTGATCGATCGTATTTCCACACTTACATTGCACGTAGAAGACATCAAGCTCTCAGTTGCTCAGGCAGTGAAAAAGGTGGAATCGGCATTGGAGAACAGCTTGGAAAATCAGGCAAATATAAAAATTATATGTGAGCATGTGACAGATGTAAATGATCATTTGATTGCAGTATATCATTTGATTGCAGTAATCTCTTTTATAGCCTCTTTTATTTCCCAGGCCCTAAAGCTTGAAGAGGGTGTATATCCAATTATTACTAAAGCAGCCAGACTGGGTTCTAAAAAAAAAAGTTAAAAAAACACACCCAGAGACATTATAGTGACTATACCAGATATGAGAGTGAGGAAAAGAATCCTATCTGAGGCATGGAATGCTGACACCTTCATATACAACAGAGAATGTGTTGCCATTTTCCCTGATGTGCTGAGAGAAGCCCTACTAATACGGAGGAAGCTGAAAACCACTACTAAGCAACTGCAGGAACTAAACCAAAAATACAAATGGTTGCCATAGGGCAAACTGTATGTATATTATCAAGGATTACATCTCTATGCACATGATGAGGACTCTGGGGGAAAACTTCTGCAAGTCCTGCATAAAAAAACCCCGATGGAGCATAAAGAAGGCAAAAGATCAGTCAAGCGAAGAAATCTATTCCCATTATCGCCAATGAAATCCAGCAAACTCCCAGTATATGCTGGAAGCAGATAAGTTGTATAGGAGTCTGCTTGCATGCTTGGCTGTCAATCACAACTGCTTTTTTGGAATGTATGTAGTTTAATACTGTTTAATTGTATGGAAGGTAGTTTATAATACTGGATAATGACTTGCGGGAGGGGGAAAGGGGGGAGTTGCAACAGTTTGTTTGCCTTTCTCTTCATAAGGGGACAGAAGATAGCACCAGAGCTATCTAGCCAGCTTGTTAGAGGCTGGTTCCTGGATTCCCTTCATTGAAAGATAACTATTCACGCTTTACTTACACTGAAGGTTTTAAGTTGGGTTTAAGTGGGAGGGTGAGGGGTTTAGTTTAACTGGTTCAAGGTAACTGTTAAGGTTTATAAGTTAGACAAAGTAATCAGGAGGTTCCTCAGGTTAAATTGGGTACGATAGGCAATTTGTGCTGTTACAAAAATGTAAGCATATAAAATACGCATGGTTAATGTTAGCAGATTAAATAATTGTGTTAAAAGATGGAGAATAACTTCTGTATTGTTAAAAGACAGGCCTGACATCATCATGATGCAAGAAACACATTTTAAAAAAGAAGACCAGGTAGTGTTGAAATCTTCTTGGTATAATCAGCAGTTCCAAACACACAGTTCTTCCAAAGCCAGAGGTGTTGCCATTTTAATAGAAAAAACAGTGAAATTTGAATGCAAAGACCAAATGTCAGATCCTCTGGGAAGGTACGTGTTTGTTAAAGGCTTATAGGATGGGGAAGAAACCACTTTAGTTTCTATGTATGCACCTAATGCTCAACAAACCCAATTCCTAGAAGATGCTTTGTTGGAATTAAAAAAATTTCAAGGGGGAATGGTTCTAATAGGTGGGGACTGTAGTATGATTGTTGACAAATATCTTGATAAATCGCACTCCAAAACACCGAAGCACAACCAAAGGAAGAGATATACTGAATTGGGGAAATGTTTTGAGAAATATCACTTAGTAGATATATGGAGATGTCAACACATGACTGAGAGAGATTACACCTTTTTCTCATCTAGATTTCACACCTATACTTGAATTGATTACATCTTGATCTCACATAACACCTATGGAAAAGTCAAGGAATCACATATAGGGCCATTTAAATGGACAGATCATGCTTTTGTAGAATGCAGCTTAAGTAAAACCACTTTAGAACGATAAGACAAAATATGAAGATTAAATAATTCAATTTTATTGAATACAGTACATAGAGAAGAAATTGTGAAAGCCCTAACTGAGTATTTTGACATAAATGATACTGGAGATGTGTGAGATGGAGTCCTTTGGGATGCTTTTAAGGCAGTCATGTGGGGAAAACTGATCTCCATGACCTCACACCTGAAAAAAACACGGAAGAAAGAATTTGATGAATTATTGGAAAGAATTAGTTGTGTTTATAATAACCCCACTGCAAAAATTCAAGTGGAAAAAACATGAGTAGAACCTTAAAAATGAGCAGAGGTACACGACAGGGTTGTCCCCTGTCACCCTTATTATTCGCTATAGCCATCGAGCTCTGGCGGATGCTATAAGAATATGCCCAGATATTACAGGAATAAATATTGGAGGCCAAGAACATCTTATTAGTATGTATGCAGATGATTTGTTAGTTTTTCTTTCTAATCCAAGTAAATCACTAGAAGCCTTACAAATGGTCTTCACAGAGTTGCAAACTATAACAGGACAAAAAATAAATATCAATAAATCTAAAATAATTCCATTATATATTGACAAAACTACTATGTCTCATCTGCAATCAACTTTCTCATTTAAGTGGATAAGTGGAGATGATTAGGCGTAATTATCCCTAATGATTTAAAAGATCTGTTGAAATACAATTTCTCGGAAGTGGTCAAGAGCACACAAAGAAAATTTGAACAATGGAAAAAACAAAAGTTTACATGGGCAGATAAAATTAATATTATTAAATGTTTTGTACTACATAAGTTTTTATTTCTATTTAGGGCTCTACCTATTCATATAGACACTAAGGTACTAGATAAATGGCAAAAATACTTGGTTGATTTTTTCTGGGGATATAAAAAACCCAGAATAAAATTCAGCACCTTAAGAAGAAAAGCAAAAGATGGCGGCTTAGACTTTCCTGACCTAAATATATACTATGAGGCAGCTATACTTTCTAATATAGCTAGATTATTAAGGTCACAGGGCAAACTACACTGGCAGCAGATACAAGAAGCAGATTGTAAAATTTTGTTATTGCCAGAATTGTACTGGAGTGATGCTAGATACAGAAAAGATATATTACTGCAAAACGAATTTTTAAAAACCTCACTAACGATTTGGGACAAGTATAGATATAAGATATTACCTGAAATCTCTCTTTATTCAGAATACACTGGTCAAAATTGGTTTAGAAAGTGGAAACTGGTAGGTTTTCATTACCTTAACTATTTTGTGCATAAAGGGAAATTATTGGAAAAAGCAGAAATCGAAAACAAACTAGGTGAACAAATACCATGGTTCAGGTATTTACAACTTAGTAATATGCTGCAAAATTTTATAAACAAAGAGGTTTTCTCATCTTCATTAACAGAATCTGAAAGCATCCTAAAATACCAGAATGGTGGGTCGAAAGGCCTTATTTCTAAAATATACAAACTCTTATGCACAAAAAAGAACATTGCCTGGCTGAGAAGTCAAAACTTAGATTGTACACAGACATATTCTAAAGATACCTGGCAAACAATATGGTCATTACCAAATAATGCATCTCCTGTATTTAGTATTAGGTTCAACACATTCAAAATTTTGCATAGATGGTATTTAACACCAGCCAGACTTCATAGAATGAACTCAGCCATTCCATCTATGTGCTGGAAACAATGTGGGCAGTTGGGAGACTTTGCCCACTGTTGGTGGCATTGTCCATTAATCCAAGACTTCTAGAAGCAGATACTGATGCAAATTGTGGTTATTAATGGCATTCATTTACCTGCTTCACTAGAATCAGTAGTACTGGAATTAGGGTAGATGCCCATCTAAAGCTTATAGAAGCTTCAGTGCTCAAGACAACAGGAGCAATAATGAGATTTTACTGTACCAGAGGCGGCTTTCTGATCACACCGGCTATAAAGCTTTTTGTTTCCAAAGTGATCGTGCATTTGCTGTATGGAATTGAGATCTGGGGATGGAAAGAATCATTCCTTAGTAATCTGGAAATAGTCCAAAACTTTTTTATTAGATGTGTTTTAGCCCTACCAAAAGGGACACCAGTGGCCTTGTTAAGGGTGGAACATGACCTCCCTTTGGTTAGAGCACGCGCTCATTTGGCAATTCTTAAGTTTTGGAAAAAACCATCAGCCAATAAGCCCTGGTTCCTTCAGCAATTTGAGTTACCAATTGATGCAAACCATGGACAAAACACGGCAGGCCTTCCTTAATAACATTGCATCCCAATATACTATTCCAGATGAATTATTGCAATCTTCAGGAAGCAATGTTGACTTAAGGAAATGGATTTATAAAGAAGATGCCTTAATTGACACATTTTTAATCAGTAAAACAAAATTTGCTCCATGGTACAAAACCATCAAAAAAGACCACCCTAGAGCACATTATTTGACTGAAATTACAATTTATAAGCTCAGGGTAGCACTCTCATCATTATGCTTCCAG
The DNA here is from genome assembly GCF_001447785.1 of Gekko japonicus. Classification (NCBI taxonomy): domain Eukaryota; kingdom Metazoa; phylum Chordata; class Lepidosauria; order Squamata; family Gekkonidae; genus Gekko; species Gekko japonicus. Next base: position 1,660,223 of record NW_015166424.1, read on the forward strand.
TCAATGACAACTGAGATGCTGCTCAGATGATACCCCAAAAAATCAGTAGATCAGCGTATATGTACCTATGGAACCTTGATTGAGGTCCTGCCGCATTATGTTCTAAATTGTCCCTTATATTCAGAACCAAGGGAAAGATTTCTTGCCAACATATTGTCTGGTCTCCATCTTTTTTCTGACTCTTGATAAATTAATTTTTATGTTGTCAGGTACAGATTCTTTTGTTTCTAACTGGATGGCACTTTTTGCTCTAGCTGCCAGGAAAATAAGAGCAAATGTAGCAACTAGGAAAGTATCAAATGATACAGCTGCTGCTAGCTAGTTTGCTAGAAACTATCTGATTTTAAAGTTGACCAAGTCTTAGATAATATGTATTCTATAGTTATATTTTACTGATGTATTTTATTGTTTTAGATTGTGAAGGCTTATGGCCATATACAATAAATTTTCTACCTACCTACCTACCTAGTGTGCTTTCCTGAGCAGTAGATTAATAAAAAAGAAAATGGAACATATACATTTTCCTGTAGACTATTACACTTGATTCTGATCAATGTGTGCCATTTCTAGCACAGTGCTGTGTAATGCTTAGAGTGTTGAACTGGGACTGGGGAGATCTGGATCCAAATCCCCACTCAGCCATGGATCTCACTGAGTGCTCTTTGGCCCATCACAACATTCTCAGCTAAAAAACCAAATGAAGCTATGGGACTCCATGGGCCTCTCGTAGGCAGATAAGATCAAAGCCATTGAAAGCCTGATCCTACCCAAATTCTTATTTGCTTTCAGAGCTTTGCCTATACTAATCCCAAAGAAAGACTTAACTCACTGGCAAAATGCCCTCTTGAAATTCTTCTGGACTTACAAGAAACCCAGAATCCAATCGGCAATCCTAAAGCGCACAACCAAAACAGGAGGCCTAGATTTCCTGGATCTTTCTCTATATTATGAGGCTATACAGCTGGCCTCAATAGTCAGAATTTTAACTTTTGACTCACCTCCTATGTGGCAATGCATAGAAGAAATGAACTGCATCTCCATTCCCCTTCCTGACATAATATGGCAACAACCTAAAGAACGGTCCTCACTTGCCAAGCAACATCCCTATCTCAGCGCCGCCCTAGAAGTCTGGGACAGACACAGGAAATCACTAATCCTGGGAAATTCAAGTTTAACGTCCTTCCTAAATCATGACTGGTTCACTCCGGGAAAGGAAGGTCATGCTTTTCAGTCTTGGAGACAAGCAGGTCTTACCCAACTAATAGATATTACGGACAAAGGAATACCTCTCACCAAAGCAGCTCTAGAAGAGAAACTTGGAGAACAAGTCCCTTGGTTCTGCTATCTACAAGTCCAACACCTACTACATGATCTCCCTCACCTCCTTACACAGCCTATGAACTTCTGATTAAAAACCAAAATAGCGACGACAAGGGATTGATATAAAAATATACAAAATCCTAAACAACAATCTGAAACAACATACCATAAAATCACAACTTCATTGGCAATCTGATTGTCAAAATAGGATTCAACCAGAGAACTGGGAAGAAATGTGGCGCTTGCCTAGTCTATCCTCAAGAATCTTCAGCATCAAATTGAATACTTTTAAAACTCTAAATCGCTGGTACATGACCCCAGCAAGGTTAAACAAAGTAAACTCAAGGATTAGTAAACTCTATTGGAAGAACTGTGGTCAGACAGGTGACTTTATACGTTGTTGGTGGTCGTGCTCCTCAATCCAACTGTACTGGACACAAATCTTATCCCAAATCTTTGTCATCACAGGTCACAACTTACATTCCTTCCTGAGACAGTTCTGCTGGACGTCCTCCTGGAAGCCTGCAAAAGAAACACAATGAACAAATTAATATCCACTCTGCTAGCAATTGCAGAGTCTTCTCCAGCACCATAGTTCAAAAGAATCTATTCTTCGGCGCTCGGCCTTCCTTATAGTCAAACTCTCACAGCCATACATGACTACTGGGAATACCATTGCTTTGACCATGCGGACTTTTGTTGGCAGGGTAATGTCTCTACTTTTTATCATGCTGTTTCGGTTTGCCATCGCTTTCCTCCCAAGGAGCAGGCATCTTTTAATTTCATGGCTGCAGTCACAGTCTGTGGTGATCTGGGATCCCAGGAACGTGAAGTCTGTCACTACTTCCACGACTTCCCCTTTTATTTGCCAAGGAGTGATGGGGCCGGATGCCATGATCTTAGTTTTTTTGATGTTGAGCTTCAAGCCCACTTTTGCGCTCTCCTCTTTTACTCTGAGTAAGAGGCTCTTTAGGTCCTCTTCACTTTCAGCCATTAGAGTGGCTGAACAACCTTAAGACTTGCTTAATATTTACTCCTGTCAGGATTTATTGTGAACCCCTATGAACAGCCTTCCAGCACTTCCTCTTTTCATTCAAAGACTTGCAATGGTGTACTTGTAGTTTTCACAAGATAATTTGTAAGTAATTTGTAAAGCTGGTAATTTCCCCCCCTGGTGCATCCTGTACTTTTTCTGCAAGTAAAACAGAGTTATGTACAATGTCTTTGCTGTTTATTTTAGGGCTTCTCTGCTGGGAAAAAGTCAACTTTCCAAGCATATTAGGATATGCCAAGAAAATAAAAACCATAAGCACATTCACCTGAATATTCATATATTTATGGCCAGCTCTTACTTTATAGGTTACTTAACCTAAGCTTTAAAAAAGGAGAACTTTACAGTAAGTTTTTCATATGACCAAATACAGAATTGGATTTGTGCATTCAATTTTTTTTACAAACAAATGCACTTCTAGGCAGACCCAAGTAAAACCTGTAAAAAATAAAGTAATTTTGTAGTGCAGGCAAATATTTTTAATGCCTGTTTCAAAAGAGATTTTTTGTGACTTTGATTAGTATTACTAAGTTCTTTAGCTTATGCAGGAAGAATGTAACCAAAGGCATCTTACAAGTGTTCCTTCAGTAGAATTTATCAACCCCTTTCAATTATTCAGGTGGAAGAAGAACGTCCAGAACTGAATAACTAGCCAGAAATTCCACCTTTGTGAAGCTCTTGCCAAACTTCCAGGAGTGGCTCGTTCTTCAGGTTGAGGTGTTGCCTCCTCCCAGACTCTAAACTCTGTGCTTGGGAAGGAAGAGATACAATTCCTGTTCTCACAGCTGAGAATACTTAATATGTACCACTGGCTATCTAACTGAAAAAACGGTGAAGCCCAAGGCACACGGCTCCTATGAGGTGTTGAAACGCTAGTAAAAGTAGCTCTTCAGCCTCATGTTTGGACACACCCTAGACATGTTAAGCTGCCAGGTTTACAGCTATGATCCCAGATATTGCAGCACCGGCACAATTAGGGTACAAGACAGGACAGGATTGCAACCACTAAAGAAGCCTATCTCACCAGGTTTATAGTCCCTGCCCACCATGCGTAGGAGAAGGATGTGCAGGAAATCCTGGTGCAAATTATATAGTCAATCTGATTTCGGTGTTGCCCATCTGGTGATGTCCATGTGTACAGTCGCCTCTTAGGTTGTTGGAAAAGGGTGTTCGCTATGACCAGTATGTTCTCTTGACAAAACTCTGTTAACCTTTGCCCTGCTTCATTTTGCTTTCCAAGGCCAAACTTGTCTGTTATTCCAGTTACCTTTTGACTTCCTACTTTAGCATTCCAGTCCCCTATGATGATGAGGACATCATTTTTTGGTGTTAGTTCTATGAGATGTTGTAGGTCTTCATAGAACCGGTCCACTTCAGCCTCTTCTGCATCAGTGGTTGGGGCATAGACTTGGATTACTGTGATGCTGAATGGTTTGCCTTGGAATCGGACAGAAATCATTCTGTCATTTTTGAGATTGTATCCCAGTACTGACCTTTGCACTCTCTTGTTGACTAGAAAGGCCAGACCATTTTTTCTATGAGATTCCTGGCCACAGTAGTAGATATAATGGTCTTCTGAGTTAAATTCGCCCATTCCTGTCCACTTTAGTTCACTGATTCCTAAGATATCGATGTTCAGTCTTGCCATCTCATTTTTGACCACGTCAAGCTTACCTTGATTCATAGATCTTACATTCCAGGTTCCTATGTAGTATTGTTCTTTGCAGCATCGGACTTTCCTTTCACCATCAGTTACATCCACAACTGAGTGTCCGTTCGGCTTTGGCCCAGCTGCTTCACTCTTTCTGAGGTTACTTGTACTTGCCCTCTGCTCTTCCTCAGTAGCATATTGGACACCTTCTTATTTGTGGGTAAACTTCCAGAAGATTGTGCAGTGAGCATTTCAAGTGGTAGCACTGAAACACAACATTGCACCCAACAATTGGTACTTGCCTCCAATCCTTCGTACTTCAGTTACTTTGAATTCTTCTGATGCATTAAAAGAAAATTGGAGAGTGGGAAAACAATCAGAATTTTAGCCAAGCTGAAAATAATAAGAGTAATCTAAATGGAAAGAAGAAAGGCAAATATAGCTAAGCATCCAGTTTGCATAGTCAAACAGCAAAAAGTGTCAGACCTGCTTTGTTCCACTTTAGTTGTAGAGATATGAGGCAGGCCATTCTTTTCCCAGATCAGTTGTTTGCAGGGATAAAAAGAGGACAATCTTGTAGCCAGGTCTTATGAGATCTCAGTTATGTTTTTGTTCTGCAAATGAGTTTACTTCTGTTCCTTCTAGTTAAGAGTCTATTGTTTTGGTCTCTCTTTCCAAATCCATCATCTAAAGTCAGAAAAAAATTCTATGAGTGATTTTAAACTCATTATCCCACCTATTTTGACTTGGAAATTTTCATTTCAATTTCATGATTCCCTTGTGTGGATTAAACCCATGATTATAATTGTTGTGTCATTTACTGTTTCCTGCCCTTGAATATTCTCCATAAAACATATTCAGTTTTCAACATTGTTTTTGTATCAGTAAATCAGCATTATATAAGTACAATATGCACAAATACCATATTTAATTTGTTTGTTTGTTGGACTTTTATCCCACCCTTCCCTGCATGCTGTTAATCCGATGAGCATAAAGCTCTTCGAGAGACAGAGCAGGAGAAAAGGTCCTGCAGATATGTAGGTCCCAGACCACTCAGGACTTTGAAGGTCAATACCATAACCTTGAACTGGATTTGGTACTTCACTGGAAACCAGTGCAGTTGGAGGAGCAATGGTTAGATATATGGTTTAAAAGGTGCCCTTGTAAGGACACACACTGCTACATTTTGAACCAATTGGCATTTCCAAGTCAACCTCAAGGGTAGCCCAGCACAGAGAGAGTTTCAGTAGTCCAGTCTGGAGGTGACCATTGCATGGATCACTGTGGCTAGGTTGTAAGGAGAGAGATAGGGAACCAATTGCCTGACCAGCCAAGGATGTTAAAAAGCTGTTCTGGCAATGGCCATGACTTGGGCCTCCATAGAAAGTGAGGCATCCACGATCATGCCCAGGCTCCTCATTGCTGCGTTGGTGTCAATGATGCCCCACCCAACATTGGGAGTTGGATCTCTAAATCCACCCCTCCACAACTCAGGCACAGGAACTCCATCTTTGATTTAATTTCAGGTGGCTCTGCTTCAACCAGCCAGCCACGGCTTCTAATGCTCTGGCTAGATCCACTGGGGTGGCATTTGGTTGGCCGTCCATCAACAGATACAGCTTATGTCTCTATATAATAATTGTATTTTGGTGGTGGCACTCTCCAGAACATTCCACACACTCCCAAATCAGTTGGTTCCCTGATCTGTCACTCACAAGGTGTCCCTATCCACTGGCTGTGTTGCCTTAGTCCTGCCCACAGAAGCAGCACCAAGTGTCTTGGCCTCAGTGTGCTGGGAGGCGACGAATGGGGCAGATGCTCTGGCATGTGGAGGGTGATGTGGCCGAGGTTGATCATGGCGGCACCGCAGCAGTCGTTGCTGCCTGCAACTGGCCCCCAATATTCATTTTAAAAACTGCTCTGCCACCTTTTTAATTTTAAGCGCCAGCAGCCTGGTTCCTTCTCGGGACAAGTGGAGACCATCTCGCCTGTACAGCTCCCTCTTGTTCCAAAAAGCATCCCAGTGCCTAACAAACTTGAAACCTTCCCCCCTACACCATCGCCTCATCCACGCATTAGGACTCCTGATCTGTGCCTGTCTCTCCAGCCCTGCACGTGGAACAGGTAGCACTCCGAAGAAGGCTACCTTGGAGGTCCTGGACGTACGTTTCCTGCCCAGCAGCCTAAATTTCTCCTCCAGGACATCACAACTGCATTTACCCACATCATTGGTGCTGACATGCACCACGACCACTGGCTCCTCCCCAGCAGTATCTACCAGCTTATCTAAAACACGCGAAATGTCCGCTACCTTCATACCAGGCAGGCAAGTCACCATATGGTCAGTACGTGGGTTTGCCACCCAGCTGTCTACCTGCCTAAGGATCAAATCACCAACTACCAAGAGCCCCCCACCCACCCTGCCCAGGGATGGTTCCTTGGTGTGAAAGGATACCCACTCACCAGCTGGGGAAGAGGTCCCTTCTGACGGCACATCCCCCTTATCCTCAGCACGGTGCCATGTTTCTCCTTGACCCTCATGCTCCCTGACAGAGGCAGGGCTGCCAGATCCAGAGTGGGACATATCTAACAAGTCCCTGAGAGTCTTTTCTGTGCACCTGACTGTCTCTGCGTCTCCAGGTCAGCCACATTGGCCTCAAGGGAGCAAACACGTTCCCTGAGAACCAGGAGCTCCTTGCACCAAGCACACACCCAAGACCTCTGTCCAGTGGGCAGATAGTCATACAAGTGACACTCCGTGCAAAACACTGGATAGCCCCCACCCCCCTGCTGGCATTCTGGCTTCATAATTCTTTTAAAATAAGTAAATATAATCCCCCTTTAAAAACCCTTTGTATTTATGTGGTTTTTCTTGTCAAAGCCAACTTACCTTACGGGAAAGACAAGGAGCCTAGGGCCTTGGCTTTCTGGCTCTTCTTGGGCTTCTTACAGAGCCCCTAGTCTAAGAGTCCCTAGGTTAAGAGCCACAGGCAAAGAGCCATTTAGCTCACCCTTCAGCTCGTGCCTCTGGCAAGGTGCTTTCTTAAATACTGAATTACAGTCAATCACAGTCAAACAATGCCCCTTCCTCTCCCTCTCTCAAGCAGCCAGGACTCTGCAACAACTCTAATCGCTTTCACACACTCCCAAACACAGTCCTCCCACACAATATCCTCAGCTGAATCCCCTCATCTGAAAGCAAGTAAAAAACACTCATCCCTCTGTCTCCTGCTCAGAGCTCAGCTGGGTCAGGATGCATCAGGTTACTTCTTTAAAATTGAAAACATCATAAACCCATGTAGTAGCCAATCACTCAATAGAAGTCTTTCAAAAGGATATTGTTTAGGGACAATTCCCAACATCCTGGCTTTATTTGTAGGATGGTCCAGAATAAAGAGTGAAAACCTCTTTTTCCCCACCATCAGACAGAATCTGATAGAAGCTACAAGACTACAAGTTTCCCTTGAAGGTATTGATATTCTGTGCTTCCAGAAGCATTCCAAGGAGAATATTCCAGACCTTTCCAGGTCTAATAATTACATGCACAAGCTGCTTTTACAATGAACTTCACAGTATGCTGTAATGTCAGAAAATATCACTAAGCAGCACACTCTTGCAATAAATCAAAGAAGGGCAAATGTGTTTTTAAAAACTTGTTATACGTTAGTACCTTTGTCAAAAGAATGTGTTGGCCTTTAGAATGTGAACATTTGAAGATAAAATACTGCTGGGGAAATTAATGACACTGGCAAAAGTGAATGTACTAGTCTGGTGGTACTGGTTGGGGGGAAAGCAGAAATTTATCTTATTCACACCTACTTAAACACTATAAGCACACCACTTCATACATTATAGCTATTAATGAATCATATATAATGTATATTTTTATCTGAAAATGTTTTAATTCAACAGCACTTAATTTTTTTTCAGAGCAGTCCATAGCGACTTGGATTATTATATTTCCATATAACCCTTTCTATGAAACAGATTTTCGTTAGAGTTGCCCAAATCTGCCAATCTGGGTTCTTTTGGGATTCTCCACTTTACAGATATCTTTGCTCTGTTTCTCCCATTTTCCAAACGTCCAAATTCAGAGGATTTTTTTTTTACAATATATTAGAAGGATGTTTCTATTGTGCTTCTTTTTGATGTCCTTTTTATAAATCAAAATCTTTTAAATTTTTTCATGCTTTTAAAATTGATGCAGTAGTTTACTGAGATTTTTTTTTCTGTTTCCATATTGCTTAGGTTTCCCTTCCTACAGGAAGCTAGAAGGAATATTGACCTCTCCACTGGAAATCAACGGGCTTAAACTTTAGGGCCAGTAAATCCTGCAAACAGTCTTTTTCTCCCCAACCATTATGAATATTTCCATGCCATTTTATCTCGTTAAAAATAAATCAGCAGTTTCCTTTTCAGAAATCAACCCCCCAAATAAATAAGCACTCTCAATTTATAAAATCAACATTTAGCAGCAACTTTCTGGATGGCATCATCTTCGGTGAACACTGTTTCTCAGTCAGGCACCAAAGGTTTTAAATGATTGACGTGACCTGATTATTTTTTTAATCAGCAGTTATAGCTGCTTGCAACTGGAGGCTCTATTTTGTGGGTGAATGGCCAACCAAGGAGCTTTATCTTTTATCAAGACATTTGTATTGCAGAATGAGAGCCCCATAAACAAAACAGAAGATGTGTTTCAGAAGATGCATTTTTAAATGCAAGCTTATATAGGTAGATGTCCTTGGTCATTGCCGCCAAAAGATCATAAGAGAGAATGCATAATCTCATTTCTAGTGATACACTTGGATGCCCGTCGCTGTAAAACTCATTAAGAAAAATAAACATCTTTGCTTCATGGAATTTATCTAGGTTATGAAAAACTAATCTGTGGCACATACTACAGAAGAGAATACTTAGTTTTAAAAATACTGTTATGAATTACAAGGTCTGAGCCCCTGAGTGAATGCAAAAAAAGTTCATGAACACAAAGAAGTGGGACTATAGGGACAAAATTCTAGGGAGCCAGGTCATTTAGGGCATAGGGATCCTGGTAAAGAGCTACTGGGGTACAGTAGCAGCACATCTGTTTTAAATCCAGTACCCTGTGTGTTCTAAATGTTGGGGGAGGGGGGCAGAAGGAATAATTTGGAGTCACGAGGTGGCATTCAGCAGCCACATTAAATCTGATCAGATTCTATGACAGATTTGGGAGTACACAGAGATGAACAGAATTCCTTGATTCTTTTATTATGCTCTGCCTTGTATTCTACCTTTAATTCTGGCTTAGGTAGGAGAATTTCTAAAATTTATTCTAGAGAGCTAGTTTGGTGTAGTGGTTAAGAACGCAGACTCTGATCTGGGAGAACTGGGTTTAATTCCCCACTCCTCCAAATGCAGCTGCCGGTGTGACCTTGGGTCAGTCATAAGTTCTTTCAGAGCTGTTCTCTCAAGGGCAGTTCTTGAAAGAGCTCTCTCAGCCCCACCTACCTCACAGGGTGTCTGTTGTGGGAAGGGGAAAGGAAAGGGATTGAAAGCCACTTTGAGACCCCTTCAGGTAGTGAAAAGCAGGGTATAAATCCAATCTCCTCCTCGTCCCCCCACTATGGCCTGGACAATCTGCTGCACCTTTTTAGTTCCTTCTCTTCATTTTGATCAATTACGCCTCCTGCATGGCTGCTGTGTAGAAGAAGGCGATAGCAAACCATCTCTGCTCATCTCTTGCCTTGAAAACTCCATGAGGGGTCGGTTTTGACTCGACGGCACACTTTACCTTTATATTACTAATACAAAGTGTAAAAAAATCCTATTTAAAATGGTTATATGTACAATTGAATCAACTACCACCAAACCCCCAAGGGTAGGCAAAATGTTTCAATAGGCTACAAGCAAATAAAACTCAAAGTACACATGCCTGGATTGTGATCAGTTCCTGAATCCTGATGGAATATCAGTTGATTTTTTTTTTTTTAATGTGCAGACACCTTAATATAAGCTTCAGTGAAAAGTGGGTTGGACACAGGATAAATGACTGTCTAGATATGGAAGGAAGGTACAAGCTCTCCCCCCCCCCCCCCCCGCCATGCATAGGAAAGGGATTGGATTGGCACAGCATCCTTTTAACTAGTGATGCTTGACCACTACTCAAGAGCAGGATGCTGACTGCTTGATAGGCTTTACCCACCCACCCCTCGAATGAAACACAACACGTTAGGGGTTAAACTGGGACTTTATTTACATACAAGCTGATCTGCATCCTTTATCCAATTTAAGCACGAGTTGCATCATGCCTGTGAAGCAGGCTTCTTAACAGGGCAAACCCAGCCAGGTCCTGAATCCTTCTGGATCCTACCCATCGCGTCCTGCACTCCAAGTGCGTAGAGGAGACAGAGGAGCACATTCTCACCATGACTTCTAAGCCTTAAGGCTCGCCATGCGCTTCCCTAACCCCAGAGGGGCCCCCAAGGCTCCTGAACTAACAAGCCACTAGGTACCCAAGGGGCCCCCCCCCCCATCGCTGATATCTCAGGGTGTTTGTCATCTCCAATCTACCCCCTCAACCTGTGCTATTCGGTCCCAGAGAGGCCTAACCAGATTACCAGGCCTATTTATGCCACAACTCCCATGGACGATGTGAAGCAGGTGAAAAAAGCCCCCTCAAAGCCAATTTGAGAGAGACCTGAAAATTCCTGCTCAGCCCCAGAACCAGCAACTGGCTACTCCCACATGGTTGCCAGCTGAGGGCGGATGGGCGGGGAGCTCATCTTCAGCTGGAACTAATAGGCTCACCCACCCACATGATTCCATCCGAGGATGTGGGGGGTGGGCAAAAGCCTGTGCTTGCATAGGGGCAAGCACTGGTCTTTTGGCTGTCCTTGAGGTCCCAACAGTACTCATCAGTCCAGGTCTCACATGTAACAAGGTACACTGCAGTGCAAGACTCTCCAACGTTCATGGTGCTGTACTATGTTACATACACGGAATGGCCTAAATAATAGCATCTGTCCCCTCAGCAGGCCTCCACACACCTCACTCTATTTCCACCTCCAATGCTGCCCAGAAGATCCCCACTATAACCCAGGTGGAAATAGAGTGAGGTGTGTGGAGGCCTGCTGAGGGGACAGATGCTATTATTTAGGCCATTCCATGTATGTAACATAGTACAGTGCCATGAAAGTTGGAGAGCCAAGCCAGCCTGTAGCGATTTTCATGTTATCCTCGATCTCAGCTAGGCCCTAGTGAGCACAATTTGGTATGGAAACATTTCAAGTGAGCATGGGCTTTTCATTTCTTCCACTCCACACTCTTCTCTTTCACTTACACTGGTTTATAGACTAATTTAATGATGAGCCTTAAATGCAACTGAAAGTTGCTTGCTGTCAAATTTGTTTATAGTTCGGGTTGGCAGAGCAATGTTTGTCGGAGGAAAACCTACTTTAGACAGGGTTCCTTAATTAAAGAGCCATGCATGGAGTGGAACTTTTGCTTGTAAAACCCAAGCCCACATGAAGATTGCCTCAGAACAGTTGCTTTAAAGGGCTATCAGCCATAATGATCCTGTCAGAAAATACGATTCGACATTTCCATTTACATCTTGCTTTATCCTCGGTGTAGCTGTCCCTGAAACTTCTCCAGTCTGACATCTTTATTAAAAAAATAAAATTTCTTCACTCACTGGTTTCTAAGCCGCAGCTCAATCACAAAATCCATTATGGGCCATGGGATTTAAGACAAATATTCACAATGAATCTGAGAGAATCTGCAGTTATTGGTCATGCATAGCAACAGATATCTATCGGCAGTTCATTGCTAAAGTTTCTCATCAGGATGTAAAGTAAAAGGTTATGGCAAAAAGAGGAAATTGCCAACACACACACTGACGATACTAAGCAGAGCTGAAAGGAGAAGGTTTGTGGCTGTCAGATGCGGAGATAATTCCGAAGCTATAATTCCGAAGCAATTCATGCTGCTTTTAATGGAAGATTGAGGGCTAGAGGAGCATAATCTAGTGGTGAGATGGCCAGTTGGCAGCTTTCAGGCTGAATAGAGCCCCAAAGACAAAATTTATCTGGTTCTGGGTAGCCGCACCAAATTTTAATCACAGAACTGTAACATGTTTGGCTGCAATTTCACTCACAGGGAAAACAATTTTTTTCTAAGTTGAAAGGGACAGAGTTATTCCATAGTTTAGTATTAAATCCCTCTTTTAGATTTCATATACAACATACATAGAAATTAAGGATGTGCACACAAATTATATTCGCTTTGGGGTGTGGTATATTTAATTGACAATACATTATTTTTGATCTATAATTATTGCATATGATAATTTTCTTTATTATATTTGGAGTTTTGTTTCCACTCATTTCAGTGGGAAACAAATTTCTCCCTCACTCCTCTGATAGGGTCTGTCAAGGGATCATCCTTTTTGCCAATTTTCAGATGGAGAAGAAAAAGAATCCTCATACACAGGGAGACAGAACAACATTAGTATGTGAGTGATTTTTCTTTTCTTTTCCAAGATCCTCCAACTGGATCTCTTTTTAAATTAAAATGAAGGAAGCATGTAACAGGCTCCCACCCTTCCCCTTACTTTAGGGTACTTAATTGATTTCAGCATTTTTCATCTTGGCTGACTTAGCCAGGCTGGGAGAAAAATGCTGAAACCAAACACAGTGAGGTAAGGTATATGAAAGGGCAGAGTTTCACTCAAATGCACTGTGGACTAATTTGAAGTGTTCAAACAAATAAATCACAATTCTTTTTAGCACCTTTTTGAAGCTCACTTACCATTTACTCATGGTCGGCAGATTCTAGCTTGTTTAGCCTATACTTCGTCTTTTATTTCAAAAAATAAATGCCCAATCCCCAGTTTTTTACTTACGCAGAAGTAGATCTGGGATCACCCAACCTGGTACTAAACTAAAAATATTGCCTGTCCCCCACTACCTCCCTGAGCTACAGTCCCAACCAGAACTGCACTCCATGACTTTTAAACACAAAGACATCACTTGTTGTTTAGTCATATAGTCGAATCCGACTTTTCGTGACCCCATGAACCACATCGCGCCAGGACCTCCTGTCTTCCGCCGTCCTCTGGAGTTTGCTCAATTTCATGTTCATTGCATCAATAACACTGTCTAACCATCTCATCCTATGCTGTCCCCTTCTTCTTTGATCTTCAATCATTCCCAGCATTAGGGTTTTCTCCAGTGAGTGCTCCCTTCTCATTTGGTGGCCAAAGTATTTGAGTTTCTGCTTCAGTATCTGGCCTTTCAGGGAACAGTCAGGGTTGATTACCTTTAGGATTGACTGATTTGATCTCCTTGCAGTACCAAGGGACTCTCAAGAGTCTTCTCCAGCACCATAATTTGAAAGCATCTATTCTCCAGTGCTCGGTCTTCCTTACCATCCAACTCTCGCAGCCATACATTACTACTGGGAATACCATCACTTTGACTATATGGACTTTTGTTGGCTGGGTGATGTCTGTACTCTTTATTATACTGTCTAGGTTTGCCATAGCTTTCCTCCCAAGGAGCAGGCATCTTTTAATTTCATGGCTGCAGTCACCATCTACAGTGATCTTGGATCTCAGGAACGTGAATTCAGTCACTGCTTCCACGATTTCCCCTTCTATTTGCCAAGGAGTGATGGAGCCAGATGCCATGATCTTAGTTTTTTTGATGTTGAGTTTCAAGCCAACTTTTGCGCTCTCCTCTTTCACCCTGAGCAAGAGACTCTTTAGGTCCTCTTCACTTTCTGCCATTAGAGTGGTATCATCTGCATATCTGAGGTTGTTGATATTTTTCCCGGCAATCTTTGGCTGAGTTCAGACTGGCAGTTTGGCCCGATATAGGCACGTTTCACAAATGGATTAAAGGAGCCGGTTCACACAGCCACAGCTGTCAGGTGTTCCCCAGCCGTACTCAACCCATCTTGTAACGCTTCCCTCCCGAGTTTAAAAAGTACCAGGTGAAAGAGGTAGCAAACCCTGGAGAGCGTGTTGATCCCGCTTCCCGGACATGTGCATGCTAAACAGTAAAAGCCGGGAACAAGCTGCATTGATAATGTGCACCGGCTGTTCCTGCAGGGATGCACCCATGCGCATAGGCGCCTGCCGCAGAGCGAGGAAAAAGCCACTTACAGCTGCACCTCCGCCAGGGGCAGCCCAACAGTGCGAACACTCCCTTGTGCCTCCTCCCTGGTATGTTCCCGCATCAGTCGGTGCAGTGTGACCGGGAGTACCCAGAACAAGTTGTTCCGGGTCTTTTTGCCACGACTCCCTCACACTTCATACTGCCAGTCTGAACTCAGCCTTAATTCCATCTTGTGATTCATCCAGCCCAGCATTTTGTATGAGAGAGCAAGTTTGGTGTAGTGGTTAAGTGCGCGGACTCTAATCTGGGAGAACCGGGTTTGATTCCCCACTCCTTCTCATGCACCTGGCTGGATGACCTTGGGCAAGCCGTAGTTCTGAAAAGAGCTGTTCTTGAAAAAAGAGCAGTTTTTGTCAAGAACTCTTTTCTTGCGGGGCACCCATTATCCTTATACTTAAAAATATAAATAAAGACATTTATCACTCCACCTGGAGCCTAGCATCCCTACCCCCAATGGAGACACCGGGATTATTTAAAAATCCTCACCCCTCATGCTGCACTTTATTTTACTGACTTCAGTTTACCATGCGGGTGAGGGATTGGGTGGTGCAGCACTGGCTTTGCCGGTTTGGGAATCGGAGGAATGGAGGCTGCTGGAACTTGCCTTGCCGGCCAGCGAGAACCAACAGGGAGCAGAGCTGCGACCTGGGGTAATCCAACCCACCAGAGGCGAGAGAGAGCAGCGCAGCAGCAGCGTAGGATTGGAGGGTGGGGCTTGCCTTGCCAGCTGGCGGGAGACAGGCAGTTTGTCTGAATCAGCAGAACAAAGCCAGACTCCAGGGGCACCTTTAAGACCAACTGAGTTTAACTCTAGGGGCAGCGGCAGGCTTTGGTGTGTGCATGCACTGCGGCAGATACTTTCCTCCTCCTGAAGGAAGACGTAGCAGAAGAGAGTCATGGCATCCAACTCACAGTTTAAATTATTTTCCAAACACTTGCAACAATTCAGTGGTTATTTTTGAATGCCCAGGGTTGGTTAAGAGGCTGTTACAGCTTCCACTGCTGTACATCTTAACAGCACAAGAGTATCGCTTTCAAGTGCTTCCTCATGTACAAAATGTAATGTTGCAATGGCCGAGGAGGAGGCGGGCAGTCAATACCTCTGCTGCAGCAACAGCGGGCAGGAAATGCTGCCAAGCAGATGTGCGTCTCTTAGTGCTCCTGGGAAAACCCCTCATCATCAGCTGAGACAAAGAAAGGGCAGCCTGGGTGTTCTTCTGATAAGGCTGAGAGAAAGGCTGCCACTTAGGGAGGGTGCCTCTCTACTACAGCTTTTGCTTCGGATCAACAGCTTCAGCAG